>NW_021319178.1:2578531-2643542 GCF_001605985.2 Dendrobium catenatum
TATATATATATATATATATATATAATTTAATTGTTGTTGAATTCTTATTGTACATTTTTAAAACAGAATAACTGTGAAAAAAAAAAAAAAAAAATCTCTCAAAAAGGCTATAAATAAGACTTCATTTCTACATGAGATGAGATTTAAGAGCTGACAGAGCAAAAAAAACTCTTGCATTTGTCGACAATCATCGTTGATGATCACCATCAACAATCACTAAACTTTCATCATCTAAATATTTTTGATTGACTGTTAACATTTAAATGTGTTGTGCTTTAATTGTCTGCTCGTGGACACTCAATCTTTTATAATCGATGCAATGAGAATCAAACAATTGTATTAAAATGTATGTAATCTCATCTTCTTTAATTATGAGGAAGGGATGATATAAAGTTTTCTATTATTTAGTGGGTTCATTCAACTCAGCTAGACCTAATGATTTTTACCTTTGTTATTCACTTAAAAATTCTACTGTCTCCTACAGACTTCTATATGCATATGTTGAATAGTTATATAAAACTAAAATATTAAATATTCTACCAGTAATTTTATATTGTATTTGAGAAATCATTCTGAATATGATATAAATATTTTTTTAATGATTGGCAATCGATGCCTCAATTAAGGAAAACACACTATAAGTGGTAAAAGTTCCCCATGACTTACCTTGTAGTGTACTATGCATAGGATGGAAGAACTTCAAATTTAAATTCTACAACTCCTAGAGTAGGATAGACAGTAAAAAGCACCACCACAATATTATGGAGTTCTTCCACCATAAAATCAACAATAATTCATGAATGACATCACTCAGTAAATACACCCTTAAGTTGTAACTCCCCTTCCACCACAACCTTAACAAGTTCTCTCCAACATTACCTATTCAATACATCTTTCCTATATTGCTCTACCATTTATTAATCCTCCACATGGAGAACCTAAATAAATATCACTTTATTAACACGCATCATCGTATTATAAATGATTAGTTGTAACATATTATTCAAGAATAATTTCCTTTGAGGAAAATAAATTAGTTTATCCCGCACCACAACTTTCAATACGTTTCAGCCCTAATTGATGTAATTCTTCAACATACTATTCCAATATGATTCATTTTCCTGGAATTAGTCAATAAATGGAACTTCTGACCTTCATAAGCACATTGACCACTATATGACATTTATGCACATTCAATATGCTTTTAATGTAGTCTTTTGATAGGTTTTCCTTACAATGCTTAAGGGATTAGCTCACATATGATTCTACTCTCTTTCAAATAGAATTATTCATACTTTGGATAATATAGTTAAGTTTTCATTGAATAATTTGTTATCCATCAAAGACTCCTATCTTTTTAGGATTCACCAAAATAAGGGAGAAGCTCTTATAGAGTACTTTATAAGATTTTTCTTCTTAAGCATGTCAAATTATGAGATGGACCTAGAATTATTATAAGGTGCTTTTGTTGGAGATATCTACCTCTAACCTTTCTCACTCTTTGATGTGAAAGACCATACACTCTTATCCTAATATTATTGATTGAGTATAAGCTCAAATAACTGGTTATGAGGCCATCAATGCTCATCAAAATAAATGGAAATATCCTCCAGCAAAAATAAGAATTCATAAAAAGAAATTGATTAGCCTTTCTACCGAAAAAAATAGAAGCAACCAAAAGACTAAAGATGTCATTTTTCATCAATTTAGCATGCATCATTCAAAAACACCGCATTAAATACATTCAGAGCTAATATCTTGATGGAAATCAAAAGGCTAAAAATCTCATGATGTACATGTTTATTTGGTTCTTCAAAAATTCATAAAAAGGTTACAAGCCTTAAAAAGTAAAATTTCTTTAATTCTTTGAAAATCTGAGAAAGTACAAGTTTTTTATTCTAAAAAAGTCACTATGCTCTAGTTGGAGTCCAACATCTTAAAGATTACAAATATGTCTCAAAGATATATAAAGAATTTAGTTTCACTTTAGCAAGTTCTTACAAATGTTGGGTTACTCTTACATAAAGACGAACAATTCATTACTCTCAATAAATTAATTAAAAACATCAATTAAGTTCGTACATGAATAAATATACATTTCAAAATCACATATAAACTTCCAACAAGCATTCTCTTTTCTCTTAAAGTTTAATGCAATGAGGCAAACTTTTAATATTTTCAACACCAATGCTAGTGCTTTGTATTACTAGTATTAACATCAAATAACAATATCAACTAAAAATTAAACTCTGTGAATTGGAGTATTTTCTTCGACATCGTCTCTTACATAAGCAATATATCAAAAGTTGATAAAAATTATTTCCCCATTGGGTGAGAATTTGAGCATGGGATGAAAATGCTTTTGGATTAAAATCTCTCCAAATACAGATCACCAGCCCTCATTCAAAGAAAGATCAGAGCTTAATTGTAGAGATTATAAATCTATTTATAGGATAATTTGCAACCCCTAATAGAGAAAATATTAGAGCGTGTAAGAGGATACACACCGCTTATCTAGGATAACCTTTCACAGGAGCTTGTGAAAGGATGATTATGTGTCATCTATATAATGCAACGTCGAGCCTCTTTTAGGAGCTAAAACTAGAACCTACAAAAAAGAAATTGAGTATGAAATTTTCTGAAGACTCATCCATAAAGAATAATTCATTACTCCTGAAGGAGTACTTAAGCATATAACTAGGATATGCATCACCTATCCAAAGTAGTATTTTCCTCCAGCCTAGAAAAGGGGAATTATGTACCACCTATGTAAAATAGTACAAAGTCTCTCTTAAAAGAAATAATCAAAGCTTAAGAGGAGGGGAGGAGCAAATTCCATCCATGTGAGGTGGTCTTTATGCCTGAAGAGGAAAGTATAAGTTACACAAATATAATTAAGAAAATAAAAGAAAAAAGAAAGAGGTAAAACAATCTCTTAAAAAAGTGGAAAAAAACCTCTCATAAGAAAAAAAAAATCTAAAAAATTCAAAACATCTAATTTTTTTTAATTTGGCTCCTAATGGTGCCATACGATGCCTCTTAATGAGGGTAGGCACCAAAAGGAGCCACTTGAGGCACCTCCTAGAGGAGGTGCCCATGCCGGGGGGAGGGGCGCAATAACATTTTTAGGGTCCTCATGATATTTTTTCGACATTCTAAACTTAATTTTGATAATTTCAGAGTCCAACGAGTCTCTATGATCAAATTCTAATAGATTTACATAATTCAAAGAAAAAATTTTAAATAATTTTCATTTCAATTGGTACATCAATTAATATAGTGAAAAGGAAAAAATTATAATTAAAGATATTTTATTTGGTTCATGGCTTCAAGTGAAGTTCCATCTTGATGTCTAAAGGAGCAATAATGTCTTGTAAATTTTTTCAAGTTTATAATTTATCATTACAAAGTTTTTTAGTTGTGTAATGTATATTTTCAGAAGTAATAGACTTCGATGTTTGAGAATAAGGGGGTGAAACATACATTTTGAAAAAAATCTCACTTGATCAACATGAATCTCAAGGTAATTTTTGAATTGGAAACTACTATAATTAAGTTTATGATAATTCGAGTTCTGATTCAAACACTTATAGTCAAACTAAATATATTGATGAGACTAATTCATCAACACCGCAAATGATCCGACCTGAGTCCAAATGAATCAAAAAAATTAAGTACTTGAAACATATTTGAAAATTTAAAATATTAATTAAAGAACCAAATAATCTCTAAATCTTATATGCTTAAAGATAAATTAAACGGCTCAATGAGATGAATTCAATGAGCCCATGATCATTAAATTTTTATATCATTAAAACACTCAAACACTATGATCAATGGGATCATGTATGTATTGGAGTGTTTAAAATTTTGGCCAAATTTATTGGATCCCCCCTCTAAAAAGGCCTACAAATATGGCTCAATTTTCTACCTAAGGGAAATTCAAGAGGTGAGAGTGCTAGAAAACTATTACATTTTTCAGCGATCACTGTCAACGACCATCATCAACAATCTTGCCACTATTGATGGACGACTTCCGTCATCCAAATATTGTCACATGATTGTTAACACATAATCATGTTATTGGGTTTTAATTGCACACTTTCTGTAATTCATATAACATGAATCAGACAGTTATTCTCACATGTGCATTATCCCATCTTCAATTGTGAGGTATGGAGGAATTTTGTATCTTACATTATTTTGTGGATTCATTCAACTTGGTCAAGCTCCATTATTTTTCCCCTTTTATGTTTTTCACATAATAAATTCTAAAATATCTTATATGTTTTTATTTGTGTGTTGGATATTTGTTTAAAGCAAAGATATTAAATATTATACCACCTAACACATGTGTTTATGGATATTTACAATTCACATTCACAAAAAAAGTGAAACACATAGATGGTTGCAAGGTCGAAACCAGCCTTAGTTCTTAGGAGGGACAGTAACCAAATTTATAAGAGAGCAAAATTTATGTACTTCTTAAAGATGTAGTTGAACCACTTTGTAGTTCTAAATAATCTCGAAAATTTTGTGGTTCTGAATAATTGAGTTTGGTGGACTGAACAAATTCATAAGACAACATTTTGTAGTTTTGAGTAATATCAAAAAATATTTCTTTAATATAAAAATCTATTATTTTT
Organism: Dendrobium catenatum; assembly: GCF_001605985.2. Taxonomy (NCBI): domain Eukaryota; kingdom Viridiplantae; phylum Streptophyta; class Magnoliopsida; order Asparagales; family Orchidaceae; genus Dendrobium; species Dendrobium catenatum. Next base: position 2,583,178 of record NW_021319178.1, read on the forward strand.
CTTGTCCAATAAAACAATTTTACTTTCAAAATGTTATCATTTAAGATTTTGTTTGGGATAATTTTTAGTCACTAATTTTTTATGCCTTCAATAATTTTTTGCATTAGAAAGCTACTTTAGAAAGCAGTAAGAAAACTATCTCCAAGGAAGCCGGTACAAAAGTTTTTAGAATCAAAAAATTTTGTGCTAAAAACTGTTCTAGAAAGTAGTAAGAAAGTTATCTCAAACGAAGCCTAAGTCAATCAAAATTTTTAGTCATTATTTATTTTCATTATACTTTGCTATTTACTTGTAAATTTATTAAGAATAGATCACTAATTTATTCAGTTATGAATATAAGATATGTTAGAGGGCACTACAAGTAATAAAATAACAAAAACTAAGTTAAAGAGCACTATAACATATAGATTTTTCAAATGCTTTCAATAAGTTGATGAAGACTTTTGAAAAATTAAAAGAGAAATACTAACACAATGTCCTTTAGAAAACTTGTTAAAATTTGAAAAAAATAATAATCTTCTTTGAACGATATTGAAAAATCTTATGAGAATATTGCTTATCATGAAAACGAAGTTACTAGCTTGACCATTGAAATAAATAAATTACTTCTTAGTTCATCTATTTTTTATGATCTTATTGACCTAATTAGTAAGATCAATTTTTAGAACATAAGCATGCCCTTTTATTAAATTACTTATCAAAGGCTTCCACTCCTTGTTGCAATCATGATCTAGATGTTTTACATGTTAAAGTTAATATATTAAGAAAAGAGAATACTAGTCTTAAATTAAAATTGAATGATTTATTTATTACTACTAGCATATCTTTAAGTTACTTAAGAAGCAATAAGAAAGCCGTCTCAAACGAAGCTTATCTTTCATTTGGGACAATTTTTTTACTATTTTCTAAAGTAACTTTCTAGTACAAAAATAGTACAAAAATTTTTTGAACTAGAAATTTTGTACTAAAAAACTAGTTTAGAAAACATTAAGAAAGCTGCCACAAACGAGAGAGATTATTACGTGCGGAGTTCATACACATTCGATTTTTTTATTGTGAATATTGAATAGTTAAAGTGTAGTAGTGACCAGTAAAAGTGCAGTGGTGAACAGTAACTGCGCTTTTATTGTTCACAGTCACAAAACTGAACAATTCTCTATGTCCGGACTCCGCACGTAATATTCTCTCCACAAATTAAACCTTACATTGCATGCTAGTTTTACATCAAGGGATTATTCTAGTTGTTTTACACATATTTCTTATTCTTATCATAACTCACATATGCATTCTAGCTCTTTCTAGAAGGAAGAGTAGACTCAAAAGATTATTTATGTATTCACTTTGAATATATTATGTACTTATGATAATATACAATGACATATTACCCATATTTGTTCTTTTAGGAGACCTTCAAATAGTAATGTATGTAATCCAAAAGGAGCATTATATAGACCGAAATGGGTTTGGGTACTGATATATATTGTCTTTATATAAATGAAATTTCATTATTTACCAAAGAATTTTGCTACCTAATATAGAGAAATCAGATTATGTTTATTTTTATTAGGAGTTTTGGATTCCCCACAAATGCAAAATCTTATAGTTAAATTTGTTACTGGGCTAAGGGTCTATTTTGGACAACTTTATGGTTACTTTGCTTTTTCAGACAACAATCATAATTTTCATTTAGTCAGTGCTTTATTGCTGATTTTTCGCCGCTTTTCAAAAAGTTATGTGCTGAAAAATTACTTTCTACAGCCATAATAGTGGAGTTATTTTTTCTACAGTAACTTCGCAAATAATTTTATAAAATGCTTCATCCATCTCAGATAAATCCAAAGTGACTAGTCCAGTGAGGCCACCGGGAGAAATCATGATAAAGCTATCACCCAAGATTCACCAAATTTAGGCTTAGGCTTCATTTGGGACGGCTTTATTATTGCTTCTTAAAATAGCTTTATAGTACAAAAGTTAAATTTTTTTTTACTAAAAATTTGATTTAAGAAGTAGTAAGAAATCCGTCCCAAACGCTTCGTTTGGGCTGCTTTCTTAATATGTTCTAAAGAAATTTTCTAGTAAAAAAGACATCTACTTCAAAAAAATTTTGTACGAAAAAAATTATTTTCAAAAATAGTAAAAAAAATCATCTCAAACGAAACCTTAGTTTCGACTGCTATCAAAATTAAGCTTCAATTTCATCATCATTAACACCAGAAAATTTCTAAGATGAGGGCAGACTTATATTTTCATATGCAATGCGTTATATATTTATCAACTAAATAAATTATTAAATATTACATTAAAAATGGTTTAAATAATTAATTGATATATTTCATATTACTAACTAACATGATGTGGTATACACCGGAAGAAGCAGGTTCACAGGAACAATCAAAGAAGGCAGAAAAACTATAAAGGCTTTAGCCTGAAAATGGATTTCATCAACTGAGTTCATCTTCTCCGGGAGAAGAAATACACAGCGAAATAGCTAAAAACAGGAATTGAGAAAAACGAAGGTGCTTGTACTAACTACCTAAATGCGGAAAACCCACTAGTGGAGCAGACTGGCTATAACGGTAAGCTAAAAAACAATAAATATAAAAAAGCTATTTATAAGAAGCATTTGCAAAGGTAACGATAATGTATCCAATGGCTGTGATGCGCCGCATCATTCTCCCCCTCCAACTGAAGAATCTGAATCAGATGATGAAAGATTCGTCGGAGCTTCGTCAGGGGGATAGTAAGCAGGGAGATCTCCGATGTTGAACATGGACGAGGTGTTGTAATGACTCGGTAAATCCACCACGTACGTGTTTGGATTGATCTGCTTGAGGACTGCAAAATGTCCAATCTTCCGGGGGCTCAGCTTCGATTTGTATGCCTGAGGAAACCTCTCCCGCCGCATCCTGATCATGACCAGATCCCCTGGTTTGAAAGTTCGCTCTCTGCAGTTTTTGTCAGCATTCTCTTTATATTTAGCATTGGACTCGGCGAGCTTCTCACGAACCTCTTGAAGCATTTTAGAGAACTGTACAGTGAAGTCAGCGGCAAGCTTGCTGGAACATTTGGGTAATACGGCAAGGTCTACCGTGTGGTTCGGGAGCTTCGTGTAGACTATGCTGAATGGGCTCTTCCCTGTAGACCGATTGGTCATGCTGTTATATGCAAATTCTGCCTGTCCCAACAGTTCGTCCCACAATTTTGGATGTTTCTGGACCACGCAATGAAGCATATTTCCCAGGGTTCGATTAATAACTTCCGTCTGCCCGTCCGTCTGGGGATGATATGCCTAGCTGAGCTTGATGTCGGTTTGAAGACGCTTCCATAACTCCTTCCAAAAATGACTAACAAATTTAACATCACGATCTGATGTTAGACTTCGAGGCAACCCATGAAGCCGAACAATTTCTGCGAAGAAGATACGGGCGACATTTAGAGCATCGAACGTTTTTTTACAAGGCACAAAATGAGCCATTTTGGAAAATCTATCCACCACAACCATAATGGAGTCGTGGTCGCGTCGGATGCGAGGTAAGCCCATCACGAAGTCAAGGCTTAGATCTTCCCAAATGTTATCTGGTGTGGGGAATGGCATGTACAAGCCTGTAAGTTGTCCTCCCGATTTATAGCTCTGGCAAATGGGACATCGCTCTACAAATCTCATGACATCTCTATGTAAGTGCGGCCAATAGAATCTGGATTGAAGCTGTAGATAAGTATTTCTCCTGCCTACATGAGCCTCAAGCCCTCCGCAATGAATCTCCTTGATGAGTTGAGGCCGCCAGGATGAATCAGGAACACAAAGCTGTTCAGTCTAAACAAAAATCCATGTCTGATGGAAAAGTCTTTGTTAGACTCAGCGTGCAAACAGTCTGCCCAAATCTTAGAAAAATCTGGGTCCGCCGCATATAATTCCTTTAGGCAATCTAACTCGGTAATTTCTGTTTGCAGCTGAATAAGAAGAGCGCTGCGCCGGCTTAGAGCATCGGCTACAACATTTTGAGCCCCTGACTTATGCTTTAAAACAAAGGTGATCCGTTGCAGGAACATGACCCACAGCACGTGCATACGGTTGATGTGTTTTTGATTGTTGATGAATTACAGAGCTCGGTGATCGCTGCAGAGGACGAATTTCTGATGGAGGAGATACGGTTCCCATTGTTTCAGTGCCCGCACGACCGCATAGAGCTCTTGCTCATAAACGCTCCATTTTTGATGCGAAGGACATAGTTTCTCACTGAAAAATTCGACGGGGCGGTTGTCCTGGCTTAGCATAGCTCCAATGCCAATGCCGGATGCGTCTGTGTCGACGTGAAACAGTTTATCAAAGTTGGGTAAAGCCAATACGGGAGTGGACGACAAGGCTTGTTTAATTTCTTCAAAACTGTGAGCTTGTTTCTCGTCCCAGCAGAATGTTTTAAGCTTGAGGCAGTTGGTGATAGGGGCCATCATGGAGCTGAAATTCTTGATGAATTGACGGTAGAAATTGGCAAGCCCGTGGAAGCTTCGTACTTCAATGAGTGATCTGGGAACTGGCCAATTGGAGATGGCCTCCACCTTGCGTTGATCAACTTGTACCCCTGCGGCCGAAACAACAAAGCCAAGGAAGTAAACAGCATGGGCAGCAAATTCGCACTTACTTGGATTTAGGTACAGTTGATTTTGCCGAAGGACCGTGAAGACATTTGTCAGAACCACCACGTGATCTGCCATGGACGCGCTGTAGACGAGAATATCGTCAAAATATGCAACACAGCAAATGTTGAGGAACGGCCGGAGGATGTCGGTCATCAGACGCATAAACGTTGAAGGCGTGTTGCACAGTCCGAACGGCATGACCCATTCATACAGGCCATGGCGTGTTTTGAAGGCGGTCTTCCACTCATCGCTCGGTCGGATCCGAATTTGATGGTAGCCACTTCGGAGGTCCAACTTGGAGAACACAGTCGCTCCCGACAGTCTCTCCAGAAGTTCTTCGATCCGTGGAACGGGAAACCGAATTTTGACGGTGATCTTGTTGATCGCGCGACTGTCCATGCACGTACGCCAGCTTCCGTCTTTCTTTGGAACCAAGAGTGCGGGAACCGCGCATGGGCTCAAGCTGGGCTGAATCAAATTGTTCTTCAACAGGTCGTCTACTAGTTGTTGCAGAATTTGGTGTTCCTTCAGACTTAAGCGATGGTGGGGAAAATTTGGAAGTGTCGATCCTGGAACTAGATCGATTTGGTGTTGTAGAGTTCTTAACGTAGGCAAGGAGGAGACGACTTCATTGAGTAAATCCCGAAATTGTTTTAACAAGTGTTCCACCGCAGATGATCGCTGGTCTTGCTGATTGGAGTGTTTTCCCAGATGACTAAAGCGAATAACAGAGCACGTTCTTTACAAGATGACAACAGCCCATTACCCGTTACCAAATGCAGGGCTGGTGGTGCGGCCTCAGCTTTATCTCCTGGTTTAAGAGAATGTGGTAAGAAACGGAGCCGCTTGCCTTTCCATTCTAAAGCATATGTGTTAGCTCGTCCGTCGTACACAGCCCCCCACGTCAAATTGCCATGGCCTCCCGAGGATAAGATGGCAGACATCCATTTCCACAATGTCGCACAACACTTCACAGGTAATGCTTCCCGATTGAGAATTGAACTCGGCACGTCTCCGTCACTGTGATTTCAATTCCTTTCTTTACCCAACTGATTTTATACGGCTGCGGTTGTTTCTACATTTTGAGCTTCAGGGCAATTACCACAGCTCGGGAAATCACGTTCTCCGTGCACCCACTGTCGATAAGGAGATCACAAACTTTGCCTGCTATTGTACATTTAGTTTTGAAGATAGAGTGTCGTTGTGAATGCCCTTGCTTCCTGGGAGCCAGTAACAACTTCTCAAGTACACAGACTATCGGCTCTCCTTCATCGCCGATTATATCTTCTACCTCCTCGTGCAGCTCCTCTTCAGGATGGTCACCCTCATCCTCGGCTTCTCCATCTAGTAGCTGTAATTGTTGCCGATTAGGACACTCGTTGGACTTATGTCCAGGTTGAAAACACCTGAAGCACTTGAGTCCCTGAGGCCGAGGATAGGGGTTCTCTCTGAATGGAAATTTGAGCCTTACTGGGGCTCTAGGATCGGAACTGGGCTTAACAGGATTCACTGGTCCGCTGTTATCCAGCACTGTTGGCGATTTATGCGGAGCCGTTCCTGGAGGTTTTGCGGTTTCTGTACCGGGTTCCTGGAACGGGCGTCTGTGCGAGCTACTCCAAGGTGTCATCCCAGCTGTAACTCGGCCTTGAGCGCGAAGTTGACCACCTCCGATAACGACCAAACGGAGCTCAGCTCTAACTTGTCCTGAATGCTGTCCTTTAACCCGCCTATGTAACGCGCCACCAACTGATTGGAGGTCTCATTTAAATCATTCCGGGCAGAGAGACGGTAGAACTCCTCCGTATACTCGCTGACGGACCGATTTCCTTGAGCACAATGTTGATACTTAAAATACAACATTTGCTCATAGTCGGTAGGGAGAAAATGCCCCCGCAGGAGCTGCTTCATTCGCATCCAGCTACACACGGGTCCACCCCCTTCCCTTCGGCGAGACTGAAGCAGTTGCGACCACCAAGCGCTCGCACCTCCCTTGAGACGGCAAGCAACATACTTGACCTGCTTTTCAGGCTCAATCTCCATATAATCGAAGAAGTTCTCCACGGATCGTTCCCAGTCAAGGTAATCTTCGATGTGCAGCCTTCCGTCGAAAAATGGGATGTCCAGCTTAACTCTGAACTCACCCTGATGCCGATCACACCCTGTGTATCGACGAGGTCTCCGCTCTCCCAAATCCGCGTCGGAATCAGAAAATCCCTCTGGATTAAAGCTAACACGATCTTCTTCCGAATCAGACAACTCCGGAAGCAATATAGGTCGTCGTCGACCTCTATTCGGGAATACCTTGTTCCCCTCAGCAGGCGTGACTGTTGGTGGTACCGGTCTCACCATCCGCGGCGGTATCTCTCCCGTCCCGACGAATGGTGGTTCACGGCATAAGACAGTAGTAAGACGCTCTACCGCCGCTGCGATATCATCTAGCCGCTTCTCAACTCCAGCATGCGCAGCCCAAAGTGCCTCCAGACTTCGGTTCTCCTCGCTCGTCGCACGCTTGCTGGACTCTGCCATCTCTCCAAGCCGCAGGCTCTGATACCAAAATGATGTGGTATACACCGGAAGAAGCATGTTCACAGGAACAATCAAAGAAGGCATAAAAACTATAAAGGCTTTAGCCTGAAAATGGATTTCATCAACTAAGGAGTTCATCTTCTCCGGGAGACGAAATACACAGTGAAATAGCTAAAAACAGGAACTGAGAAAAACGAAGGTGCTTGTACTAACTACCTAAATGCGAAAACCCCACTAGTGGAGCAGACTGGCTATAACGGTAAGCTAAAAAACAATAAATATAAAAAGCTATTTATAAGAAGCATTTGCAAAGGTAACGGTAATGTATCCAACGGCTGATCACAGCCGCATCATACTATTAACATTCTTTTGTTTCAAAACGGTTTACATATTATACATCATGACATATATTATACTGCTTTCATAATTTTTTTTTTATTCTTTCTATTAATCCTACAACAACCATTAGGTCCATTACAATTCCCTTCTTTCTGTGCTCAACTACTGAATCATGGCCTGGTTGAAAACTTAATTCAGTTTGTGCTTCTCGAAAATCAAACGACCTTACAAAAGCCAGGTTACGTTCTTTTCAACGCAAGTATTTGGACAAAGAATCAAAATAAGCACTTGGAAGTGATTGAACTATCTGAAGTTAAATTCCCGTGTTTGTTTGGAATGAATCGTTACGTTCCGCAAGCTATTCGTGACTCGGCTCAGTTAGAACTAGTTAACAACCTTTTAATTAACTAATCGAACAAGTTGGAACACTTCAGTAAATACTAAATCGATAAATGAATAAGCTTGAATAGCTTGGTGTTTCATTCGTTTATGATCATGAACAATATCATTCAAAGCTTGTAAACAAACTCATTAAGATATGAGGACCAGTGGGCAGCATGCTTAACACATGCAAGTCGGACGGGAAGTGGTGTTTCCAGTGGCGGACGGGTGAGTAACGCGTAAGAACCTGCCCTTGGGAGGGGAACAACAACTGGAAACGGTTGCTAATACCCCGTAGGCTGAGGAGCAAAAGGAGGAATCCGCCCGAGGAGGGGCTCGCGTCTGATTAGCTAGTTGGTGAGGCAATAGCTTACCAAGGCGATGATCAGTAGCTGGTCCGAGAAGATGATCAGCCACACTGGGACTGAGACACATACTAGTAATTTACCTTTGATATATAATGCTTCATCAAATGTAGGGGAAGAATTATCACCAATGAACACTAACCATCAACTAAAGCTTCAGGTTTATATTAGGAAAAAGTTTCTTATAAAAGATATAACTCAAAGACGTAGGAGTAGTACCACCAATTGAAACTAATCCTCAACCAAAACTTCAAGTTCATGTCACGAAAAAGTTCCTTACAAAGGATAGAACTTTAGATGTTTCTCCAGCAATCATCCAATCTTAAGTTGGTGATTGATGGTTCAAAACCTCAAAGTAAGATCTCTTTTACACCCATTTTATCTTCCAATCTTGTTTTGACCTTGACCTACTTACTGCTTTTAGAAACGAAAATCATCTTTGCATCAAACATCGCATTACTAAATACCTATCAGGCTATCATATGAAAGCCTATCTAAAACAAAAAAAAAAAGAAAACCTATCAAATATGTGATGTGTTTGTTCCAAGAACTACACAGAAAGAATTAGGTGATCCAGATAGGAATTCAAAAAGTTATGGAATAAATAAGTGCTCTTAAGAAAAATAAAACTTAAAGTTTTATTGATGTACCGATTGACAAGAATATAGTTGGATGCAAATTGATGTTTACTGTAAGGTACAAAGCCAATGGCAATGCAGAAATATACAAAGCAAGAATTGTATGAAAGGGTTTTACTCAAATACTCCCTCTCTAGTCTTATCAACAAGAAGAAAAAAGAAGAAAACCTATCAAATATGTGATGTTTTTGTTCCAAGAACTATACATAAAGAATTAGGTGATCCAGATAGGAATTCAAAAAGTTATGGAATAAATAAGTGCTCTTAAGAAAAATAAAACTTAAAGTTTTATTGATGTATCGATTGACAAGAATATAGTTGGATGCAAATTGATGTTTACTGTAAGGTACAAAGCCAATGGCAATGTAGAAATATACAAAGCAAGAATTGTATGAAAGGGTTTTACTCAAATACATGAAATATACTACTAAGAGACATTTGCTCATAAGGCAAAAATCAACTCCATTCGGATACTTCCATCTATTGCTAATAACTCCAACTAGCCACTTCATCAATTTGATGTTAAAAATGCATTTCCAAAGGAGATATAAAGAGGAAATCTATATGGATTTGTCACCATACCATGGAAGAGGTAAAATGTGCAAGCTAAAGAAAAATTTATATGGTTTAAAATTGTCCCCTAGAGCTTGGTTTGAACAATTTAGAGATTTGGTTAGGAAGCATGATTTTATACTAAGCCAAGCAGCCACACTTTGAACTTTAAGCATTCGGTTGAAGAAAAAATAATAATCTAAATCGTTTAAGTTAATGACATAATTATAACTATGGCTGACCATACTAGGATTATCAATTTAAAGGGGAAGCTTGAGGTCGAATATGAAATCAAGAACCTAGGAAGGCTAAAATATTTCATTGGAATGGAGTTTGCGAGATCGAAAGATGGAATTGTTATTAATCAATGCAAGTACATCCTTGATTTACATACAGGAACTGAAATGGCTGGGTGTAAGGTTGCTAAGACTCCGGCCGTACCAAATATAAAGTTGAAAGTAACAACTGAAAGAGAAGTGATAGATCATGAATACCATAAAAGATTAGTTGGAAGATTGATCTGCCTGGCTCTTACAAGTCAGATATAAAATTTGCTGCAAGTGCAGTGAACTAATTTATGTATTCACCAGGTCCCACATACTTTGAAGCAGCATTCAAAGTTCTAAAATACATTAAAAAAACACACCAATAAATGGATTGTTGTAAAAAATAGAGTCCATATCTAGATAGAAACAAACATAGATGCAGATTCGAAAGGTAACATAACTAACAGAAAATCCACCTCTGGGTACAACACATTTGTAGGAGAAAATTGAATTCTAATCCGATGCAGACAAATGTTGTGAAGTGATGTGGATAAAAAGACTAAAGCGTACTGTGATAACAAAAATGCAATTTTCTCAGCCCAAAATTCCATTTTACATAATAGATAAATGCTTCCTAAATTATAGTTTGAAGTTTTTGTAGGTTAGATATCCGTGGGCAACATCTTCATGCCAGATTGATGGGGAGTGCTGGAAAATATTCAATTGCATTAATTAATTCTAGATTTCCCTCCACCGCCAGATTCCACACCATCACTACTCACGACCATAAAACCGTCCAAACTTATGCATACCTTTTTTTTGTTCTTTACTTTTATTTATCTTGATTCGATAGATTTGTTTCTTATTTTAGCATTGCTTATAAGATTCATGTAAGAAGATCAATCCTGGTATATATTATGTAGAACACAAGAGTAATAGAAAATCTATTAATTTTCAATCTTCAACTTCTTTCATCTTTGTCTTTACAACACAAATAAAAGCTTGTTAAAATGAGCATCTCTATGGAAATCTTTAAATTATTTCATGAAAATATGGCAACTATTATGGATGGATACAGATCCTCTAGAATTACAATGGAAATTGTAGGTGCAATTATCCTAGATATGGCCATTTCATTTTGATTTTTGAAAGGGTGGGCTTGAATTAAACTCGTTTTCTCAAAATCACTTCCATATTAATAGACTCAATACCATACAGCCTTTTAAATTAAAGAGGACAGAAATCTTATAAGGAATACCATAAAAATAAAAAAATCCTACGTGGAACTTGTTATCCTTACTTATTCCTATAATGAACTTTGCATTTACAAATGTGTCAATGATGGATGTTAATATCTAAAAAACAAAATTTCATTATGTCATAAGTGAAGATAAGCAACTTCTTATGGTTATGTCTAAACGCTGAGAATTTGACTGAAGGATCTAGTGTGAAGATGATTGGAGTTTCGTCTCGTTGAATACGAGTAAGCACCATTAACAAGATCCTTCGTTGTCTTTGAACGTTTTGATTTATTCATCACTAAAAAAATTTGAGGATAATAGAAGAAGCGATGAGTTATTTGCCAATGATTCATTTATTTCATATCCTCGCCCTCCCTAAATTAGCACCCCCAATAAAAAGATGTGAGTTCACAAATCACAACAACTACTGATTCAAAGCATCAACAACACATTCTATTCTACATTCTAGAAATAATCAGCAAAAGCATTCAGATACCGCATTCAGCAGCAACCAACCTCTCTGAAGCTGCACGGAGGCGTTTCATCGAACACCTGAAGAGTAATAAGTCAATCATTCGCCGTAGCCAGCTGAACGGAAAGGAGCTCATCTTCTGGTATAGTACGGATAACACAATCGGAGAGGGGGTGGGAGACGCAGAGGAGAGCGTATCCACTTGCGATGACGTCTTCACTGAGCATGCCCTCGCTCTGGTCGACGGCACCGCTGAGAAGGCGAGCAGGGCAGGTCATGCAAACCCCGAGCTTGCAATCATGGGGAACTTCAACTCCCTCTTCCAGTGCTCGCCCTAGTATTGTCTCGTCCTCGCCTACTTCTAATGTACGCTGGTCTCCCTCGTGCTCGATTGTGACTTTGTATGCTCTGCACCACTTAGCGAATAGATGCCGCCGCCGACGGGATCCGGCGGGGGTCGGCGTCGGTAGGCGACACTGGTGAAAGAGGCGGATTGGGGTTGGTTTGATGTTGGGCGGAAGTAACGGAGGGGAAACGGAGAAGCGAGTTAGGCTTGTCGCCATTGTAACGCTATGAATCGTTGTATTGTCGCACAGTGCAGCTCTTGTTGCTGAAGCCTGCGGTAGGAGGGAGCGTGGGTGGGGCGGATAAGGTGATGAGCCATATATGATTTATAATTATATATAAAATATAATAGAGATTTTTACATACTTAACACTTAAAACAACTCTATTTACCTATTAAACATCTAAACTTTTCTATTTACCTATATACCACCTGAAAAACAATTATCTCATCAAAAATAACACTCCGTCTCTTCGCCGTCAACTCCAAAATTGTATACTAAAAATTTGTTTTAGGAAGCAGTACGAAAGCTGTCCCAAATGAAGTCTTAATCTCATCTACTGTATGCATTATGGCTTCCCTAATGATAAGAGAAGAGCAACTCAAGCCGATGACCGAAAAGAAATTGTTCATTGTGGGACTCATTTGTGAAGCTCGAGGAGAGTACAAACTAGGTCCTAAATAATATGCTTAGAGATGACTAAGTTCTTTATGATTTACTATATTGTCATAATGATCTTCTCCTTATTGTTCAAATTTGATTCCATTATCATAATCATAAATGTAGCTTTTTTTCATCTCTAAAATTTTGAAACTCACAATCAAATATTAAATTAAATTTTATTCAAACCAATTTAATTTTGAATCATAAAACTTATTTATTATTATGATTATTTTCATCCAAAAAAACTAAATTCAAAATATATATTTAAATAGAATATACGATAAATATTTGCTTATGAAGTGAAAATTTTCTTCCAAGTTCTAAGTTTATCTTATCTTTATTTTTTTAACAAAAAAAAAAAAAAAAAAAAAAAAGTTTATCTTATCTTTATATATATATTTTTAAAAGAAGTGAAAAATAAATAAATAAATAAAGAACGATCATGACCGTCCATCGACTGGATGTCCATTCATGAACGATATATAAAAGATACAGTTCCTGCCGAAGCTAGGCATATAGTGTAAAACCCTAGCGGCCGCTTGCTGCAAGGAGACGGTACAGAGAAACAACTGTTTCCTGTTGCAAGAGAAAGCTAGGAGCCATGGTGGGAGACGTTCTTTCACTTATAACCTTTGAAGCTTTCTTACTTGATATTCGCTTCAGAAAATTTTTTCTTGCTCTTATCTGCTTATTCTCATTTTTTTGTCTTTAATTGCAGTCGCTTATCGCGAACGAAGATTTTCAACATATTCTTCGTGTTCTGAACACAAACGTAGATGGGAAGAAAAAGATTATGTTCGCCCTCACATCCATTAAGGGTATCGGCCGCCGCTTTGCCAACATCGTTTGCAAGAAGGCCGATGTGGACATGAACAAAAGGTTCTTGTTTCATTGATTTACACGTTTATTTTCGAAATAGTATTGGGTTTAGATCCTTGGACGGCTCTGGCAGAGCCGGTGGATTAGGCGTGGATCATCGTCTATGATACCTTTTTGACTTATATTTCCCTTTGAGTCGGCAATTGTTTGAATTTTTATGTAGTGTTTCTATGCTTAAGAATTCTAAGTTATGTTCATTTCGCGTATGCTTTACATATCTCTTCATTTGGTATCTATTTTACCGGTGGAACCTTAGCGAGATTGCTGATATTTCATGATGGCTTCTTTCAGTCTTTTTGTATTTTTCTTCTAAATGTATGAATTTGAGTTTGATCTGCTCTTTTATTTAACATCCATTTTTTGCTGCTATTAAAATAGTATGTATTTGTAGAGCTGGCGAGCTTTCAGCAGCAGAACTCGAGAATCTGATGACGATTGTTGCAAATCCCCGTCAATTTAAGATTCCGGACTGGTTTTTAAACAGGAAGAAGGACTACAAAGATGGGAGGTACTCTCAGGTTGTGTCTAATGCTCTGGACATGAAGCTTAGAGATGATCTGGAGCGTTTGAAGAAAATCAGGTATGTTTCTAATTAATTTTGTTCCATCTCCTTACTTTCTGTTTTATGCAGTCAAACTTGCTGGAATTGTTTATTGAGCAGGATTTGTTCTTCTGTAGCTCGATCAAACAAAAAAATTTATGTAAAAATAGGATTTTTTTTTATTTATCTGTTAACTTTAACTGTGAATGATCAGATGGATGCCACCAAATTCTATGTCTTGTTTTTTACTTAGTATTTCTATGTTATGAGCTTTATGTTGGACTACAATGATATAATAAATCAGAACTTCGAAAGTCTCTTCTAGTTTGTTTAAAATCGGGTGCTTGGTAAAAATAATGCTGAGTTATCTTTGTTTTTTGAGAAATTTTAAGTACTAGTAAACTTTTCATTTATGATTTAGGATTTCAGAAATATGCTCGAATGCAAACCACCGATGGAAAAAGAAAAAGCCTAAAGGTACCGAGCTACCATGGTATTCAGCATGGTACCGAGCGACACCGAGCAGCATGATAGTTTGGATATCGTGAAGTTCCAAACTTCACAACTTACATGTACCTATCAATCATGGTACTGAGCGTGGCACCGAGCATTGTACCTAACGATACCGAGCAATACCATCGACCGTTACCGAGTTTAGTCACGGACAACTTTAAAACTTGGTAACCTAAAGATGTTGTTCTACATTATGGTACTGAGCGTGATAACTATAGTAGCCGCTCGGTGCAGAGTGGTACTGAGCGGTCATACCGAGAGTTACCGACTATTATTACATGAGATTTCATTCAATCGTAACATTTATTTTAAAGGATCCCTGTCGAGTCGGATCGTCGGGTTGCTACGTGCCGTCATTTAATTGGCATTCGGATGTAGGGCTACGTCCAGTGTCCGCACCCAATAAAAATTTCTTGATGGAAGGTGTCAAAAGTAGCCATCTTTTTTCTCACTTATATATATATAACTCTTACTTAGTCTCTTTACTATTGGCATGCAAAGGTATTAAACCGGAAGCCTTGTTTGTTTGTTTTCTTTTCCTTGCTGATGTCACTAGTTTGGTGAGTTTGACTTCTATTTGCTTTCCTAAAAAATAAGCTGCACTACTTGTCCATAAAATTTATAGCTTTCCCTCCAGATTGTAATTATGTATAAGATGAATGTATAATGAGAATGGTAACTTGTAAGTTCTAACATATACCGTGTCTTGTATGTGGCATACTTGTGTTTTGTTCTATCAATAGTGTGTGGAGTGAATTACTAAGCAACTCTATTTCCTTTGTAAAATGTCATTTCATCAGCAAGTAGTGGCGAAATACTGTGAAATAAACATTTTTTTACCCTCAATTGAAAATAATTTATGGTGAAATTGAGGGTTTCCTGTTTTCCATTCTGTTATATCAAACTATATTGGGAATGTGGTCATATTCTCAACGGAGGAGATTGATATTGCAAGAATGAGTGCTCTTTTAGGAGGCTGACATTATATTGTAAAAATTTTGAAAGTACTTGATATATTTTGATTTGTTGGATTTCATTTATACTTTGAGAACTTCTGGTTTTTCATTCATTGTGGTGATTCTAATTTAACTGATAATAGCGATGGATCAATTCCCATTATTATGTTTTTATTCTGTAGTTCAATTCCCAATAATAAATTTCCTGCATGAAACATTAGGTCATGCTGACATATTGCAGAGTTATAGTAAGTTTCGGTGTGTACCTTTGTTGCGAAACAGAATATCTTGTTGCTTACTGGATACTAATTTCTAATGTGACAAGGCCAAGCATTTCTTTACCGGCTACATTTCAGGCCACCATTTTTTAGCAATATCTCAAGGAAAATTTCTGGATATAGATTTCATCAAAAACTTTTGTTGGCCTCTGCCTTTTTCTTCTGATAAAGGCTTTGTTTGGGACAGCTTTTTTCCAGCCTCTTGAAACGGCTTTCTAGTACATCAACCCTAAACCCTTAACCGCTTTAAGAAGCAGGAAGAAAGGTGTCCCAAATGAAGCCAAAGAGGCTGCATTTACTTGATTTGTAGATCGTCTAATCTACCTCGTTTGCTGCCAAGTCAGCTTTAAAGTTTTAATTCCATTTTCTTTTTAAATTTTCTCCATCCATTTTCAATCTTCTCTTTTGTTTGCCTATGTAATGTTGCGTATTAGAAGAAATAGCTGTAGACAAGTAGAGATTAATCTCATTTTGAACTTCCTTTTTAGTGATAGGATACGAAATGAGCATATACGTGAAAAGGTTGGAGTAGCTCCAGTAGAAGATAAGATTAGAGAGAGTCGCCTTAGATGGTTTGGTCACATAAAAAGGCGGCCTTCCGACGACCCAGTTAAGAGAGTAGAGGTATTAGATTTGACTTGTGTTAAGAAAGGTAGGGGTAGACCTAAAAAGACTTGGTTAGAAAATATTAGGAATGACCTTTCTTTATTAGATTTAAACGAGAATTTGGCTTTTAATAGGACACAATGGAGAAAAAGGATTCATGTAGCCGACCCCACGTAGTGGGATAAAGGCTTGATGTTGTTGTTGTTGTTGTTGTATTATTATTTCCTTGTGCTTTACGGTACAGGCTATAGACTATTTATAGATATAGGAAAGATGTATATCCAATCATATAATGCCAAGTGTCATTATATATTAAATACAAAGTATTATGCTGTAATAGCCTATGTAATGTTGGTTATTAGAAGAAATAGCTATAGACAAGTAGAGATTAATCTCATTTTGAACTTCCTTTTTAGTAACTATCATCATTTCTGTCCATCAATTGCAGGAATCACCGTGGTCTACGTCACTACTGGGGTCTTCGTGTTCGAGGGCAGCACACCAAGACAACTGGTAGGAGGGGGAAGACTGTGGGTGTCTCAAAGAAGCGATAAGCTTTTCCTCATCAGCTTTTTAGCAGAGGTCATGTTGGTGTTTTGAACTAAGAAAACCTATCCAAGCATGTTTTCTTTTATTTTTCAGCATTTACATTTGAAAGAATTGTGTTTTATCTAAACCGATTTTGATGAAGTGCTTAGTGGTATTTGTTATGATCGAGAAATGGAATTAGTTGCTTCTTGTAGTGTTTCTTGAAAGAGATTTGAAACATCGGCAAGCAAATGGAATCTGTATATATCAATATGTTGTTTGCTCACATAAGCTGCTTCCCAATAATGCTACAGGCAAGCCTAATGTGTCCCTCATCTGCTCTGGGGTTTTCTGCTAATTCATCAAGTGGCAAATTATGCCAGTTGTATGTTTTTGAGTGCTTGCAAAAGTAATATTACAATTTTCTTTCTCAGCTACAATGTCATTGATATATATATATTCCGCACAGAATAATTTCTCCTTACGATGAGCGTAACTTTCTTCATTGTCATGGAAGAGTATATTTCCTTGTGATTTGTATACATTGGTTTCAATGTCATTGTTATATATATAAATAGAGATATTGTGATGAAGGGTTAGAAGAGAATGAAGGAGATAACAGCTGAACAACAGGCATGGAGAAGATTGATCTGCTTCTTGCGTTCTAAATAGAATGGTTTGGAGCTTGCGGCTGTAGGTGCTCATCTCTTACTTACTACCATGTTTGAGGTGGCTAAGCTTTTCTCATAGCCAAAAAGTTCTCATTACATTCGGATATGCGGTATTTATGCAAGATTTTAGAATTATGTTCTTCACTGTCTTGCTCTGGTAGAATTAAGGTCTAACTTATTGGCTTTGGGTGTTTTTCTCCTATTCTTGTTGAGGCCATGTCACCATTTTGTTATATACTGGGTGATCTGGTGTATCGTGATTCGTCTCTAGATGGTTCGGTGATCGCACGTAAAAATTTCTCTAAGGAGAGTTACGTTACGTCACAATGGATGTCAGAGGGAGGAGCAACCGCACAGCTAATAAGAATATTCTGATGATTTTTATGGTAGGATGGATTTCAAAATCTTAAAATTCCCTTGAGCTTAGAGCATATGATATTTGCTCTAATATTCAGTGATTATATTAATATTAATGCAAATAAAAGATCGTTTTAAAGGAAAATGAATATTTTTACATAAAATTTTTCATTACCAAGTCTCTTGCTCATTGGTTCCTCAATTAATGATAAACAAATATAAGAAAGAGCTGGATTAGTGATGCATGTAATAATAAGATTAATAGAATGATTTCCTTTAAAAAAAGAAATTTATAGAAAATATATTTAACATTAAAAAAAATAAAACATTTATAAAAAGTATAAATTGGGAGGAAAGAAATTATATTTATTTATTTTTTCAGATATCTCTGTTTTTTTTATTTTTTTACTTTTTTTCCCTCTCCCATCTGTATTTGAGAAGATTTGTTAGCTCTGTCCTAACTAGGGTTGTATGTTTGGTCAAATCATGAGTTGACTCGAGTTTGTCTTGATAAATGGCTCTTGAGCAGGTTCTTTGAGCTCTGAGAGTTGATTCATTAAAATAGGGGGATTTACATGCATACCATTTTATTTTATGCTATTTATATATATAATACTTAAAACATTAATATTACATGTCTATCACGCATAGATCAAATATGAGTGCATGAAATGAAATATTAAAATTTATAGGGTTATATGAGTGTTAAGAATGAAATATAAAAGTGATATATTCGACATTAAAATTTTATATGAGTAGTATAAATGTAATATTAAAGTTTTGAATGTTAGATATGTATGTAATAATGATATAAAAATACAAAAAATTATTAACATTCATGAGTTTTAAGTTTAAATTATATCTTATTTTCTATATCAAATCATTCTTCATTGTTCCTTTTAATTTCTTATTTTTTTACCATTTTATTACACTAATTTTTTTAAAAAATTTTTAATCTTTTTTCTCTTTCATGATAAATTAATCGTCATTAATTTGATGTAATTGTTAGGGGTGTCAATTTGGGTCAATGGGTCGGGTTCGAGTCGAACTCAAAACTGACCCGACACTGTTCGGGTCAACCCGAACCCGACCCATTTTTAAAAACAGGTTAGGTTTCCGGACCCGAACCCGACACGAATGACCCGAAGTTGACCTAAAATTGTTAGTTTTCGGGTCAAAATAGGATCAATCTTCGATTTGTTGAATCCGAACCCGACCCGTTTCGGGTCCGGGTTGACCCTAACCTGGATTTTTCCGGGTCAAGCTCGGGTCGTGTCAAAAATTGACACCCCTAGACTAACTGTCATTGATGTAAAAATCACTTATAAGGAATAACGTACAAGCATGTGACAAAAGAATACAAGCCATATGGAGGAATAATCCGGTGAATTGTGCTTCCTATATATTCTTGTACAGTTATTGATGAGAGTTCTGATTCCCATAAATCATTCACAAATGGGATAAGAATCTTTATTTTTTAGGACTTACTTTTCTCTTTATTCCTTGTCTAAAGAGTGATGAATCTGTTTCCCAGTTTTTTTATGATGCGATTTTTTTTTAGCATTTTAAAATATGTATTTTTTGGAGCTGTTATTTTTCTATTCAGGCCTAATATTTGTCAAGTTTTCAATCGTATTTTTGGGGATCACAAATCTGCTAACTAAAAAAAATTATTACTATTTCGCCAATTGTGATTCCATTTACTATATTTAGAGAGAAAGGAATTCCATAAGGCATGTGAGCTCTCACTCTGGTATCAATACCGCTTTAATTTTATTAAGGAAGGCTATTAGAGTTGAGATTAGTAGTACAACAACAACATCAAGTCTTTGTCCCACTATGTGAGGTCGGCTACATGAATCCTTTTTCGTCATTTTGTCATGTTAAAAGTCAAATTCTCATTTAAATCTAATAGAAAAAGATCATTTTTAATATTTTATAACCAAATTTTTTTAGGTCTACCTCGATCTTTCTTAACATAAGTCAAATCTAATACCTCGACTCTCCTAACCGGGTCATTGGAAGGCCTCCGTTTAATGTGACCAAACCATCTAAGGCGACTTTCTCTAATCTTATCTTCTACCGGAGCTAGTCCAACCTTTTCATGTGTATACTTATTTTGTATCCTATCTCTAAGGGTAAAGCCACTCATCCACCTAAGCATCCTCATCTTTGCTACACTTAATTTAGTATCATTCTTCTCTTTTAATGACCAACATTCGGAACCATAAAACAGTTACAAAAATTTTGACAGATGCTTAACCTTATTATTCTAATACCTTTTTTTGGTTTTATGTCATATATTATATGATTTTTTTGGAGAATGTTCTCGCTGGTGCTTTTGTTCCTCTGTGATTCTTTTGGTTTCACCGGGGCTTGACTGTTGGTTTTTAAATTGTTGTTTCAGTTAGTATCTCCTGTCAATTTTGTTGCTGCCTCCATAGGATGGTTCTTTGCCTTGGCAACTAGGGGGGACTATTTAATGTTGGCCATTTTTGCAGAGGTGTTGCGTAATTCCTGAGTCTTGTAGGACGTGGTTCCATTATTTTTTGTTTTCTTTTGGTAATTTTTTTTAGGTTGTCCTTGCAATCTTTAGACTCATATGTGCTATATTTTGTTGTTTTTTAATTTTTGTCTCTTTTGAGGCTTCCTTTGTAATTCCTTTTTCATTTCAATGAAAGTAGGGCTTGCCCCAATGATGCGTCTTTTGTGTTTTTAAGTTTTTCTTTGAATGTTAGTGGTGGTTAGGATTGGAAATGAATTGAATATGAATGGATTATAATTTTATAGGATTTGATGTGGGCTCCGAAAATTCACATCCCTGCCTATCTGCGGCCCCTTTTCTTTTCTTTGGGCTATCGAGGAGAGTTTTAACGCTTAAGTTCTGCGGCAAATTTTCAGAATGCAAATTGGATTTTGAATTAGACATTATCCAGAGATTTTGCCCACATTTTGCGAGGATGTTATGATCTAAGTTTAGGTTTCCTATAGGCGCAAGCCCCTATAGTTAATTACCCCTCCGAATAACGAGAGAGAACTTTCGATTAAGGCTAGTTATCAAACGGATATGTAATATCCGACGTATAGTAGCAGCATGAATTGGGTATTTGAAAATTTAATATTTAAAATTAAAAATTCATCACCCTGCACTTAAAGCGGATGGTGTGTGTGTTGGGGGAGAGGAATGATGACAGACTCGATAAAGATCCCAAGGTTCCGTCATTCTTGGTCATCACGGTCCCTAGTCTACTTAATTAGAGGAGGTAGTCGACCCAACCTGATCGAAGGATCCTTGTCGGCAGCCGTGAATTGCTTCGTCCAAGTGTGCTTTATAAACCTAGGGTGAATGTTTGTCTAAGGGGATAAATTTAAATACACTTTAACAAACACGGGGATTTGTGCCCTATTGATCATATCATATTAATTTTTTACTCAATGATTTGAAGTTGTTGGGGAACATACGGGTTATGACCATGACCGTAATATAATAGTGCCATTTAACGATAAAACCACCCAGTGATAGGATCCCGGTCATAGCCGTTTACTTATGGTGCCATTTGGCGGCGAAACCACTGTTAGAGGACGCGTTCCACGTTCTTGCTAGCGAGAGACGTATTGAGAATGAATCAAGATAATATTCTCGACTAAACATCTACTCATTGTGAGTTGAAATGATTTTTAATTTGTCCTCATCGACAAACCGTTACGGAGGATGGATGTGTATTTTCGCTTTAAGAATTTTGATGATTTATTTTAATTTTAAATATTGACATATTTGAGTGCATTTCATAAAAATTTGGAGCCATTTTTAAATATTTGGGATCTCCTCCGATTGAGATCTTCTATTAACATGGTCATCTTCAGGGTAACTTTATGGGCAATTTTATTTTTATCTGTTGAATTTTATCGACTTTGTCAACTTGATGACAAATGATCAGGTTTGTTGTTGGCTTTTTTATGCTATTATTAGTGAATTTTCTTTGTTATATATCTTGAATGTCTAATATGAACGTATAAAATAAATATCTCGATCAATGTTGCGATCACATATTTGCTTAATAGTTCGAGCCGTGTCGACTCCTATCTATTCATATATAAGGATCGGGTTCGAACTTATGTTCATTTCTTGACATGCAGAGTATCCTCAAAATTCATGTGTGCACATACAACATGCTTATCGGGGATATTTTAATGCATGAGGGGGCATTTTAGAATATTTGCTTATAAGCAATTGCTTAAATGACTATTATTGAAAGAGTGCACAAGATTCAATTTTAAAATTTGCAAATGCCTTATGTCCACTTGTACGAGCGTTGCAGATCTGTTGGCGTGGTGCAACAATTAGTCGAATTTCATCTGTTGCGCATTGACAATGTATTTTAGTCATTTCATCTTATGCAATATTCAACCTGCAGGGGTGTACTTATGCTTGTAAATGAGTTGCATGGTGCATCATAAGTTTTTCACATGTTGTTTGCAAGCGAGCTAATTTATCTGGCGTGACAACCTGGTTTTACAAATTTGCCGCCTTAGTTTACTAATGGCCTGCAATGTTTACTACAAATTCCCTGCTTCTGCTTACAGGTGAATTGTAGCGTTTGTTGAGTTTGGATGAATATGTTTGTGGGTAGTGCGCCATCAACGAACATTCAAAGGTGGTACGTTGTTGCATGCAAGTGAGCTACATTCAATGTATATGTTGCTAGTGGGCGGACCATTGTATGCATTATAGGCCTTCCATTGTTATATGACGGCGAACTGCGCTGAATGAAAATCTCCCAGTGCCACCCGTAGATGCTTGCATTTACCACATTCTCCATGCATCTTGCTTGTAGGTAGCATGTTGGGTGCATGATGAGTTTCCTTCAGTAGCTCATAGGTGCTTCTATCCGTTGCATATCGACTATCTTTGCTTGGGAAGGAATTAATGTATTCACCTTACATTGAATGGTTGTTAACATTCACTATCAATTACTGCTCATCATCCATATATACATTATTGTGCGTACGACGAATCTTTCACCATTGCCAATTGGTGAATCACATTCATCGTATATTGCACAGAGTATGTTTGCGAGAGGCTTCGTTATTTGCAAGCGAATTTGTGTTCATTTGTATGTCACTATTGGCTATCAGTAAGCTATATTCATCACTGATTCTTCATGCACGTCGGTTAGGAGGTTGTTATATTTGCTTGCATATCTTTTAGTATTCATAAGGGACTGGTCACCCTTACAATCTATCTGTTATTGTTAATTGTAGGGACTACTGTATTTTCTTACATAACTTATATTAGACATCAACTATCATCATTTGTATGCAATTTGCAATATTATTTGGGGGCTTCTTTCATTTGTTTTCAATCAAATTATACATTCTTTCCCATTTCATTGCTTGCAAGGTCGAATATGACTGGTTGTATTTTGATGTTGACTGCAGGGCGTGGGGTGCTGTGTTCATTGCATATTTTTCATATATCCCTCACGAATGCTCCATCCATGATTGAGGAATTGCTTTTATTTATGTTATGTGTTCCCCTCATATTGATTGATTGTACTCTATTGACTTTTACTTGCAAGAGAGCATTATACGGCAATTTGTTCATCATAAGTCTTATGATTATTTATTAGTGTTTGTTTGAATGACTTAATCCGCATTTTAGGATTTGCATTTTAATTTTAATTGTGCATTTTAAGGTTTATGATTCAGTTTCTTGTTATTTCATTAAAGTTTTGCTCCTTGCAGTCCGTTTATTCAAGTTCAGGACCTATGTTGCTTTGTTTGAGTTTTGTTCCCTCTTATTCATTCAAGTTTGCAAGTTCAATCCCATATATTTTGGTCAAGTTCAGGTCCTTTGTCAATTAAAACTTCGGTAGTCTCTTGGCGTCATTCCCATTTTGGAGAAATTTGAGAAGTTGAGCCTTCCCACCATGCAATGAGAGCATGTATGGTAGGTGTCAGGCGACATCGTGGATGTGAATCTTCAATCCCACCATGCTACCAAAGCATGTATGGGTCTTCGAGATACCTAACTGAAATGCACAGTTTTCTTTCCCTGCAGGAACTAAAGCATGTACTTGAGTACTTAAAGTTATCCCCGCCACGCTACGAGAGCATGTACAAGGCCTACCCGCCTCGTTACAAGCACCGCATTGGGCCCCTTCCAACTACGCTACGAGAGCGTGCATGGGTAGTCCCTCGACGCACCGTGGGCGCCGAAAGAGGGATTTTGAGATTTTTTTGAGTTTGAGACATTTATACATTCGCACAAAAACTATGGTGGTGATGATGTCGGTGATGACGTTGACAAAATGCATGAAATACCCTTTTTCTTTTTTTTATTTCCCTCTTCTTTTTATTTTCTTTCTCATTTTTTCTTTCTTTCTTTCTTTCTTTTCTTCTCTTTTTTGTTGGATAATAATAATAATAATAATAATATTATTATTATTATTAAATACTAATATTATCAAAATAAATATAAGAGGGAGAGATTACCTAGCTTTGGGGAGGTCGACACAAGCAACAAATCAGTTGAGTAGAGGCTTCGATTGTTGGATTCAACTGGATTTGGGTGGTCAGGCCGAGTGTAGGGTTCGGGAGGCTTAGTCCAATAGGGAGTTAGGTCGGCTTCGGCTTGTAGACGAGTATAAGAATCTCAGGGAGGTCAGTTGTCTTGCGGCTGGATTTTGTGAATAGAGGGCTGATGCGATCGGTTTGGCGAGGAGATTCGGAGGGCTGTGCGGCTCTACAGGTGTTGTGAGAGTGGTGTGGCGGCAGGGGCGGATTCCCAACGATTTCATAGTAAGATGGGTGATGATTAACTCAATAATTATCTTCCGCCTTTCATTGAAAAAGATGTGTTTGATTTTATTATCCAATATTATCAAAAAATTAAAATAGATTAATAAAATTATAATGATTTTTAATTTTCCTATCAATACAAGATGTTATCCGAATGAACAGGGCATGGGATACTGTAGCAGTGGAGGGATCAGATTTGAGCAGAATTTCGGTAGAGAAACGAGATGGGCAGACCGGATTTTGGCAGATGTAAATTTTATATTATTTTGTTACTGTTATTATCTTATTTTTATTTTGGATTGAGTTGAGGTCAACATTTGATTCATTAGTTCGAGTGTAAATGGGCAGAATATGAGCAAGATATAGTTTTATTCAGCTCAATTCATTAATTATTAAGTCAGACATCAATGAGGTCAAACTTTTCCAATCTTTTTGCCGGACTTAGGTATTTTTTTTATAGTTTTCTTACTGTTTTATAAAGAAATTTTCTAGCACAAAAATTTCTTAAAAGTAGTAAAAAAATAATAACAAAAAACTGCCCCAAATTAAACTTTAATATTCTTTCATATTTTCAATCTTTCTTCAAGCATTGCTATGATCAAGAATGTAAATGAATAAAACATGATCAAATTAGAATTGTAATCGGCTTGATTCATTAATTATCAAGTTGAACACGAATTAACTTTTATATACATAATTTTTGTATTTTTTAAGGATTAAATTGGCAAACTAAACAAGTATTTTTTTTCACAAATCATACAATTCAAAGTTGATGGTGAACTAATTTAGACCACATATAAAAGGTAGCAAATTAGATAGACTTTCAGTTCAATAGGGCATTCACAATATTAAAAACTATATAGAACACACTAGCTTGTATTTTCATTCATGGAATCTCAGAAATTCAGCAAAATAACACTAAAAAATGATGATACAAATTGGAATGAGATTAGGGCTCATTTGCTAGTTAAAATTAGAAAGAAAGTTATAAAAATCATGAGAAACTTTATTTAACAAAACTGCAATCTTCATCAAGATGTATTCTCACTCAAATATTCTTTCCCCTCTCGAAAAAATTAAAAAAATAAGAGAACTAGAAATGCAAAGATAAGCTGGAATAAAGAATACCGGTTTCCAGCTCTCTGGGCTAGAGAGATGCCCATCAGTAACCTTAGCGATCTCAAGAATCCTCCCAGTGAGTCCAACACCAATGATACCAGCTAATGTCCCAGCTGTATTTGAAACTCCCATTACAATCCCAGCATAACCTGGAGCTATATCCAGATGGTTTACCGCAAAGCCAGCTCTCCCTAATGCCAGAAAACCCAAAGAAACTGAAGAGCAAAGCACAGTGCCAGAAGAAGTTTTGAACAGAGGTAGAGAAAATAAGGCCAAAGCAGAAATAACAAATCCAACGGTATTTAGAAGCTTGCGAGTTTGCGTTATGGATAAGATCCTCCTTGTGATGAGATGATCAGCTACCACTCCACCCATATTAGAAAAGATGAACATGTTCAAATAAGGCAGCATCTTTGATGATCCCATCTCCTGAAGACTAAGTTGAAGACCGAGCTCAAAGTACGTTGGAAGCCAGTTCATCAAAACATATAATGCATAGTGAAAAGTGAAGTTGTTCACCACAATGGCCCAAACTGGCAAGCTGAACATCATCTTTCTCCATGGGATTTTTGATAGATGTGGCAAATTCCCTTTCTCCTTAGATTTTGTTATTGGCAGTGCTCTTGCCTTGGGGTTGTCGGAGTAAGGCGGGTCGCTCGCAAATTTGAACCAAAGGATGCACCAAGTGATGCCCAATGCTGCTTCAACAAGAAATACAGACTGAGGACCTTGGCGTTTCACCAAACCTGGAAGCAAAAGCATGGCTGCAGCTGCACCAAGATACATCCCGGAAGTAGTTAGAGAAACGGATCGGGACCGCTCATGGGCTGGAACCCACTGTGCCAGGATTGTGTGAATGCAAGGGAAAATGAAGCCTTGTGCCGCCCCGACAAGAAGACGAGAGATCACCAATATGACGACTTGGTTTGGGTCCATCGGAACTAAGGCACATATGGAAGACCATAAAAGAAATGCCAAAAGCAGGATGCGCCTACCTCCAAGACTTTGTGCAGCCCATCCACCAGGGATCTGTGAAAGAACATACCCATAGTAGAAGGTTGAGAGTATAAGACCTTTGCTAGATTGATTTATACCAATGGCATTTGCAGCTGCGGAGTAAGCAATTGAAAAGCCCATTCGCTCAATGTAGAAAACATTTGTGCATAAGAATGTCAGAACAACAATCAAATATCGCTTTGGAAATTTCACTCTTTCCATGATTTAGAGATACTATGGATCACCTTCATATCATCTTTTCAAATGGAAAAACAGAAAATTTGTAACATAAACATGTAGCACTCATTCTTGAAGCAAGAGGGGGCTTTAAGGAGGGTAATTTGCTTTACACCACTTAAGAGGATCCTGTAAAAAGTCAAAAAACGGAAAAGTGATTTCCATAGATAAACAATCATAGGCTAATAAAATTTTAAACAAGGTAAATAAATATCATAGAAAAATGAAAAATGATAACTAAATTTTGGAAAAACTCATAGGATATGATATTCCATTACATGCTCAACATGCTAAGTGGACAACATCATCCACATCATCATCATCATCATTAGCCTAATTGAAAATATTAATTTATGTGTCCTCATTTTGTATTCATTAGTGTTGAGTGCTACTTGATGTATTAAACCTATTCTTAGCAAATCAGTCTAAACAATTTATATCTATATTATCTTTAATCCACATCTCTCTTGATCTTCTAACACTAAATTTATCTACTCGTCTAATGGATGCATTTTCTATCTTTTGATAAATATCATAAGAGTTGTAAAAAAAATAACTTTGGTAGGACTCTACAAGTGATGGACAAATGATTCACATTACTTTTTCAACATGCTAGGAGAATGAGTGTAATTTGAAATATGTACATAAATTTTTTTTCCAGCAACAATGTCTGTTCCAATCCTATCAATGGGAGACAGCAAAGTAAATAATCTTATTATAATCAAACAATTCAAAAACCACAATCAATTCTCATAATGCAGTCCATGGCACAATAACTAATTATAAAATTTGAAATTGATGTAAATATAATGATGATTAATTTAGATGTTAGCATGCTCTTACACTTTGTGATGCCGTGATGCCCCAAAATCTAAATTGAATATGTTCTTTTACTTAGATCATGGGACATTACACACTTCCTCCAACAAGATTTAAGAACGGCATAAATAAGGAGGTAACACATTCTACAGCTTATCTTTTTTATAAGATAAATGAGCACTTGGAATTAACTGATTTTTTTAACCATAACATCAAATTCTCAATAACCGCAAAACCTTGTTGAGGAGAGGAATTATGCATCTCTGTAAAAAATATAGAAGCAAACTCTAATCCTTTTGCTATTTTTACTTTTGCATTTGATCAATGGTCTTTAAAAATATCATTAAAAATTTAGGAAGAGACCTCATTTCCATCGGATAAAAAGCGAACTTGAAAACTCAAGCCAGGCTAAACGATTACAACTCAATGAAGGTAGTACTAATTCACCACAAAAAAGAAAAAGAATGCAGGACTATTAGCACCACCAGATTAAGTTTAAATGCACTAGAAAAATTTTACCATGTTTGCAACTTAAACTATTTAAAGAATAAGATCTTTACAAACAAAAAAACCAAGAAAAAAGGTAGGTTATGGCAAAAGCACGTAGGGTGACAATTGCAGTCTCCTTCTAAAAGCTCCATTAATGTAGGCGCCATGGATCTGGGGTAAAATTGTATCTTATTGCATCGAGCATATCATCTTGTAAACAAAGTAACAAACCGTAACTTGCTAACAGCTTAATTGGTTGCTTGTAATTACAAAACATGTTACAGAAAATAAAGATTTTGAGGGATTTTTGAGAAAGTTTGGGGAGTTTAAAATCAGAGTTGATGTCTATAACTACATCCAGCCAAATAAAATTCATCCACAAAACATTATTTTTAATTACATCCAGGAAGTAAATTCTGGGTTTGGCCCATTCGATTGAGCTAGCCTAGGGGTGAGACATTTTTAGTCAAGCACAGTTCAATATCATACTACCAAGAAAGAGACGACTTGCTGTGGTCCATACAACTATCACTGACTCATCTTATTCTGGAAAGAAATTCAATTAAAAAGACAAGGCAAGGGCAAGCATTATAACTAAAGAAAACTGCGGTTTTATAAACGAAGAACGAAGAAAAAATAGATTAAGCGGGACGAAGAGAGATTGAACCTGAAACCGAAATGGAGGAATACACCTTGACAGCTGATCTTCTCCTGCCGTCTTCCTCAGAGGCGGTGGCCGATTGCGGGGAGCGCGAGCCGTCCCCGGCACTATCGGTAGAGAGGGAAGCCAGCAGGCCGAGTAGATTTAGACGGCAACCCGATTAGTTGACACACGATAATATATTCGGGTTAGGAACTCTGAATTAGGCCTATAAAACGCCTGCTTCGGGTCAACTCCTGGCTCATGCGAATATAGGAAAGCGAGGAGAGGGGAGGGAGAAAAAGTCTCCTCCATGATGAAGAAGGAGATCGTAGCACGATCACCGCGGCTCTTCTGCTCTTCCTGGTTGGGGAATAAATATCTTAAAAATTATATTATAAAAATCGAAATTATATATATATATATATATATATATTGAATTTTTTTAATAAATATTTTACTCTCTTCATAAATTTTTTTATGTGGACTTTATGATAATATTTTCTCAGCCAAAATAGTAAGGAGGATTTAAGTGACACTTTTATCATCGATCACTCAAAACGTGATGATAATATGTCTATAATTATGACAATTTTATCATTAATCATGAAAAATAGTGTAATAAATAGAATAAATTTTTATGATTTTATATTTTAATTCATTATTATGGTTGGGAATAAATATCATATACTTTTTTGTATGAGAATATGATTATTTTTTCGATCATACTCACTAGATAGTCATCATAATGAGAGTGGTAATTTTGTTGTTAGTCTTGATAAATGTGATGAGTTTGACTATAATTTTCAATTTGTGCAAGTAATGATGAAATTAGCTTTTTTTATAGAAGTATAGCATGTGAGAGGTTGATTCAATCGAGATATAGTAAATCTTGATCGCCTTATCCTTTCACTACATGACACACTATCAGAGTCATCATTGTATGGTCTTGGTTAAAGAAGAATATGATTTAGGTCTATTAGATATAGCTATGATACATGTCTCATGAACATACATTATGATGATCATCGTAATCAATGTCATAAAGGAGGTGATTGTGACACTTGCAATATTCTAGTCGTTGGCGTCAACTTTTGAACATCTACCATATCACTTAGTGTGTGGACATGTTTAGCTCAAGTTGTTTTCACTCAATTAAGTATTGAAACATATAAATGTTGACTAATCTGGCTAACGTGGAACTTGGTAAAATGAAATGGTTGAATAATTGAAAGATTAGATTATTCAGGAATACACATTGAATGCTGAGATTACGCATTGAATTTCTGGTAGTAGATCCAGAATTTAGCAATTCTCCTTTTAGGACATTTCACATGATTAATTCTACAAAATCAATTCATTAATCCTTTGGTTTAGAGCACTATGGTTTGTTCTTTGGTCTCAATCACTATGAATCTTAGCCAAAGTAGATCCAAGCCCTCTAAAATTCCAATGCTTGGCATGTTCATACAAGGGTTAATCATAGTCATTTCCTAACTTGAGGACTTCTAGATAATCTAGATAAATCAATTCTAGCCCCTGATCATCCCTAGGTTTTTACCCTAGTCATCTTTACAAAATCATAATATGACCCTAAGTATATGCTAACCATGGCTGACCTTAGATTGATCATAAACCTAATTGAGGCAATATACCCTTTGGGGGTAACCCTAAAAGCCTCAATTATCTAATCAATTATATCTAATTACAAGTAAAACTTAACCGAACCTCAACCCTATCTCGACGCAATGGATTTGAGGTTTAATCCATCAAAATTTCTTTCAAATATTTCAATCATATTTAAGTCAAACTTAATTGACCATTTAACTAATCAATTTAAATCTCTGCCCTAGTTTTGACAAAAAGTCAAAACCTATCCAAATAGCTTGACCCAATAAGAATTTTGACCAAATTGAATCAATTAAATGCACAAACCTTTTCTAATCAACTCAAGTTAATATTAGATTAGCTTAAGTTAACCTTAAACCCTAGTTAGTCCAATGTGGTCTAATTGAGCTATAGGATCCAAATCCTTCAATTGGATAAACTAACCTTAGCTAATTCTATCATTTGATCCTAATAGGTTAATTATGTCTTGTTTGAGCATAATTGACCAATGGCTTAGTCCAAGTTTCCCTTGAATCCAAGCTAACCTATTTAGATCAATCCCTTGCCTAATTTAATCCAAATCAAACCATCCTAACCATATTCATGCTTACCTAAAACTTAGTTTCATTTAATCGCAGCAAACTAGACCAATCTCAACCTTAGCCAATCCTAATAAGGTTATTAAATCCAACGTTAGAAACTATATTATAGATAATGTAATAGTCCATATTTTGACTTAATCAAATAATATTTTAGGATTCATTATAAGTCCAATTTATAAATTTCTTTCACCATAATATAGATGTTATTGTGCTTTAATCATAATAATTTTTTCATAATTTTATAGTTATCATAGAAAATTGATACATGTCGTCATAAGTGAGTTTTTTGGGATCGTTAGCTGTCAGTTTTGCAAATCGATTTCACCACAATTGTCTAGATATGTTAGGCTATTTCATGTATATTTTTATGTAATTTTTAGATCCCTTGATTTAAAGATATAAAAGAATTTATAGGAATTTCATGTTAACAATTTGAATAATTGGCTTAATTTCCAATGCGTCCTTAAAATTTTTTATTATAAAATCATAATTCATTACCTATAATCTAAATAACCATTTCATTTTTGTATTTTCCCAAACCAAAGAAGAAAAGAGAGGAGAGAAGAGAGCTGAGAGATAACCTAGGGTTTGGAGGATTTATAGCCTTTTTACTGATAGGCCTAGTTGAAAAATTTGCTCGTCTCAAGGTAGGATACCATTATCCTACCTCTGATTTTAGTAATTTTGTATATTTAATATTTTATGAATTTTAGTTTGATTAAAACTTACAAAATTGAGATATTTTATTTTTAGCAAACTTTCATCGTGTAACTTTACGCACGTTACAATTTTAATCATTATATACATATTGACAATAATATATTAAATTTTTGTCGAGTATTTTTATATTTTGGGGAAAATTTTATAATTTAAAATTTTTAAAGAAATATAAAAATTGAATAAATAGTTGTTAAAATCGAATAATATCAATGTATGATATGCATACTTGTTACAATGGATACATACATGATAAAAAAGAGAACAATGTATTTATGAATTTTATTAATTTTGATTCACATACAAATTTTACATGCATTAATATGATATAATAAAATGAACGTTGAGCATAAAATCATAATTTTACATGCATTAATATGTATTCCTCCACTTCAACCATCCAACTTAAATTCTACTAATAATATCACCATTTATTTCACCATCGCTCTGAATAATAGACCCAAGATATCAAAAACGTGTAATTAAAGACTTGATCACCTAAAGTCACAATCCCTCTACTAGATCTATTATTACTATAAGGCATATGTTCAGTTTTAGATATACTCAAATGAATGCCTTTGGACTCTAAGGTTGACATTCATAATACAAGTTTAACTTCAACTCCCTCTCTAGTCTTATCAACAAGAAGAATATTGTCAGCAAAAGCATAACTAGGGTATAACCTTTTGCAATTGTTTAATGAGAAGATCCATGACTAAAGCAAAAAAGATATGAGCTTAAGATTGATCCTTAATGTAATCCAACTAAAATAAGTAAATACTTGGTCAAACTACCTTGTGTTTGAACACAAGTAACAGCTCCATACATATCCCTAATGGCTTGAATATAAACATTATTAACCCCTTTCTTTTCTAAAATTCTTCATAGCACTTCTCTTGGAACTTTATCATATGTTTTCTTTAAATCAATAAATATCATATGTAGATCCTCCTTATTCTCTCTATACTTCTTTATCAAACCTTTCAATAAATGTATAGCTTCCATAGTAGACCTACCCGACATGAATCCAAATTGATTTTGAGAAACATTAGTATCATGTCGCAACATATGCTCCATAACTCTCTCCCATAGTTCTAAAGTATGACACATTAACTTAATTTTTCTATAATTTACACAATCTTGTGCATCACCTTTATTCTTAATAATAGGAATCGACACACTCATTCTCCATTCATCTAGCATCTTTTAGCCTTCAAAATAATATTAAAAATTAAGCAAAGAAATTCCTTCATCTCCTAAGCATTTCCACACCTCTATTGGAATATCATTAGGTCCAACAAAATTTTATTGTGACAACAAACATTTAGGCAAACGAGAAAAGAACATAATAGATATGAAGCATAAAACCTTGCTCGAAAACTAACTCAAATCTTGTGCTACACATAAAAAATAATAATAACTTGAGAAGATTATAGTTAGGCATTCAAGCAAAATTGAGATGATCCAATAGGATTTTATATGAAATCAATACAAAGGTCTTAAAATATGATGATGATCTAGACCAAGAAAGCACACATAGAACATAGGCTAATTTAAGGCAACTATATTAAAGGGTCAAAGTATTTATACTAGACTAAATCTGAAAAGAAAAAAGAAAAATGCACCAAATAAGATGTTTAAATACATCTGCATGTTGGAAGCTAAGTGAAATCTAACCAAGAATATTTTGAAACAAGTTATTAGACCTAAATAAAATAACCAATAGCCACTCTATAAGCATATCACTAATACAAGAATTGACTCCCTTAGGGAGTGCAACACATATGGCTTTCATAATCATAAAGTTAGATAATAAAATCCATAGGGGAAGTCAATGTTCCTATCAAATAAATTTTGATGAAGATTTAGCCCAAACCTTGTTATCACCAAGTACATGACATAAAGAACTTAAGCACATATAATTCTAAATTAAGTTCCAAATAGACATTCAAATAAATAATAATCAATTTATTAATCATAATAAAAAGCATTAATGCCATTTTGGTATATGAGATTCACCCTTCGTATAGGGGCTTAATATTGAGAATCCCATTCATCATAATTCTTAGAATAGTAGCCATTAATAAGTATTGTGGGTTGTTGACAATCAAAGCCTACTAACTTGAGTCACTTTCATAGACCCTCTCAATCATAATGGAGCTTTTTCCTTCTTATGTAGGCTTAAATTTACCACCTATTTTATGGCATGCAAGGATAAGTTATTGCAATACTAGGACTAAATCTCTACCTCTAAAAGCCTTATGTTAGATTAAGGTATCATGGGCTTGAGGCATATAACATTATTATAGCTCAAGATTATGAGATTTTTATAAATTTGTCTCATCTAAAGATTGAAGTTCTTCCAACCTTAGATGGGTTTTCTCTCCCTAATGATATGATAACTAAGGGAAAACCTATAAAAAAAAAAGAGTTATGCTTATAAAGGAAAAATAACTTCACTTCCGCATACTAAAGTGAATGGGATAAATAATAATTAAGTTTAATATATGTTAGGCATGTATAAAAGGCCTCGAGAAAATTTTTAAGCCACTCTCGTTTATTACGAACCATGATATTTATAAATAATAAGGCCATGGGCTTATTGAAGATTTCAGAAAGACCATTAGCCTAACAATAATAGTTTAATAATGTTAATCAACATGATGATAATAGATAAAGCTATTAATCTTAGAGCTCAAATTATTTGTCAATATCTTACATAATCATGTTAGATACACAAAATATCATATAGTGTGATCCTAAAAGAATTGTAATATGCGAATATACTGTCTTTGATAAGGGAAAGCATTTTTCCACTTAAAAAATTAATTAGTGGTTGCTAAAATAAATTTATAACACTTCAAGGGATGATAATCAATAGAAATGATGATACCTACCCCTTGCTCTTAAAAGCTTAAGAGGCAAGTAAGATGAAGGGAATTTAGTTGCTAGTGGAGCACAATGAATATCAAACTAATGATATTGACAAGCAATATCCACACAATCAATATATATTAAAGGTTAATAATAATTTAGGTACTTAATTTTATGCTCTATCTTTGGGTTAAATTTGTGGGCTCCACAAAATCTAAAATGCACCTCATTCATGATCTTACGATCTTCATCCTTCCTAAGGTAATGTTGCCACGTATCGTTATATGTACATTGGCATAATTGACACTCTTCTTGATTTAAAAAGCAATCAGAAGTATACCATTAAAGAAGTAATTTATGAAGGGTTGTATCTAATCAACCTCTTCACTTTCAACCATAATAATGATCCCACTATTGGGTACCACACCATTTATATGTTTGATATCAAGATTAATTGGGGATATAACTTGTCTATTCAAAATTGAAATGTTCATAAGATCACTATCTATGAAAGATGGCCATTTGTTAATTTAGAGAGTTCACATTCCATGTTATTCTAATCATTGGGCACTTGATTCGAAACAACTTTAAGGATGTGTTGGAATAATTTCATGCTTAATTGTAGTATGTTAAAAGACTAGACTTAAGGCCCTCATTATTGAAATAAAGTTAACAAATTTCACCAAGAAGCACATCATTCTTTACTTCTCATTATAAGAAATATTTATAATATTTACAACTATTTTTTTAAATGCAAAATAAGATGGAAAGTGAGAGACAGCTAGCCACTAGATTTTGAGGGAGAGTGATGTAACCGATATGCAAATACCACTTTGTTTTCTACTTAGGCTAGTCAAACATGAATGGATAATGTTTATTTGATTTATTTTATGCAAATAAACATTTTTAAATTCATGAATATAAAATTCCCTCAATATTTAAAAAAGTTAAACTAAACCTTAAGTTTTCAAAATCTAAATATTTAAATTCAAAAATTTAAAATTAAAATCAACATTTCAAATTATACTTGTAACTATAAAATTAAAATTACAATTACACAATCTTAAACAACAATTATAATACACATAAAATATGAGTTCTACTTACTAGACTGCAGTTTTCTCCTTGACATGGCAGTTGAAACATGAGTGGCTCTCTTCTTATTCTGAGCTCTAATTATTGGTCCATTTCTTTTTTTACATGGCACCTTGTGCCTCATTGATCCCCTATACTTAAAAAAACTCTTCTTTGAAGCGTTCTAATTAATGTAGTCATCGATAAGTTTTGATGTAACCTTCTCTAAGTTATCTATAATAAATGAAGTGTCATTTATTGGTGGTTTGTCCTTCCACCTCATAAGAAACTTATGTCCCCATCTTTATTTATTTATTTTTTTTTTCATCTCATCTATGATAATACAATCAACGTCAAAGTAGGAATATTGGGTAGGCGCTTGTAAGCAATTGTAAATGATGATTTTTTCCTCTAGCACAAGAATCAACATGCATATATGGAGTTTTGCTAACTTCCTAATATGATATTAAATTCCTCATGTTAAAAGTAAAGCCAATAAATATATGTGTTTGTGCTAAGTTTGATAATAACCTCAAATGACCATGTACTCTAGCTTGTAAATTTTTAAATTTTGTAGAGGAATACCTCTTAAGTATTGTACTAATTAACACATGATCTCTAATTTCTTTAAAAATATTATTTTATTTCTTACATTAATATATTTTGTATTATTCACTTCTAATTATCACATAACATTACCATGAAGGTTTAATTTTTTTTGTTGTTGTTGCAAAAGTTAGTGGTAAATATGAAAATGCATGTGAAGGTATGCTACCAAAATCAATTGGTTTTTATTGGGATGTATTCATAGACTATTTCAAATGGTATTTTATTTGTGGAGCTTGAAATAGTATTAGTTTATGCAAACTCTACTATGAGGTGTAGGTATCAAATTTTTAAGATTTTATCCACCAAACTTCTTAAGGGATTTCCTAATATCCTATTTACTATCTTAGACTACCCATTCATCTAAGTGTTAAATGCTAATGAAAATTTTAATATAATGCCATTAATTTTCAAAATATTTTTTAAAAATATGATATGCATTTAACAACCATATCAGAAATCTTTGTAATAGGAAGCCCATGAAGTCTAACCTTATTATATGGGATGCATCATCATATTTTGAGCTAGGAAAAGAATGAGATATTTTGGAGGAAAATAATCAACTACAATAAGTATGCTATCATATCTCCTAGAGGTTCACGGAAGGCCAAGTACAAAGTCTATAGAAATATCTTGTTAGGGCTTAAAGAGTATAAGAAAAGCATGGTATTTTCTTGATTTTTATTTTGTACTTTTGCTTCCCTATAAGTATATCACTAAGTGACAACCTCCTAATGGTCTCTTTTTTAGAAAGGCTAGAAAAACTTATGCTGAAGCATGTGTATAGTTTTGGACTTTCCAAAATATCCTGCTACTTTCCATAATGTAATTCCATAATGAGAAATATCCTCATATATATCATAGGAAGACATAATCTTCTCCCCTTATATAAGCATCCCTCAATCAACACATACGAACCATCAAAAAACATGTCTTTTTGGACATGCTCTAAATATATCTAATGGAATTATAGAAATTTATTATAATCATTCTTTTGTTTTTCAAATTATGAAATTTAAAATTCTAAAGGCATGAGTACCAAAGAAAGCTTGAAAAGAGCATTTGTAAGCTTATTTTCTACTCAAAGTTTATATTTAAGCATAAAGGTAAAAAATCTTTTGGTATTCTGCTCATTTAACATGCCTAAAATTTAACATCATCTTAATATATATAACTTTAAGTGCATGGTGCTTTGTATTGAGAATAAACTCCTTGTGTAATAAGTAATGCTTTTGATGTTTGAGAGAGTAAATGATCACATAGAATTCTTTATCATTTGATAAATATCTTTATCTTGCATCACTCAACTTCTCACTATAGAAAGCTGCTAATGATTCTCTTGAATAAGCATGCCTTCTATATGTACACCAAAAATATCACAAGTGGCCCTCAAAAGTTTATTAAAGTTTGGGAGCCTAAGACATGAGCTAAAATAATGAGAAAGTCATGAGAACTTTTTTTTTTTGTTTCATGACTTTTTGTGTTTATGAAGTTCATGCCAATTTATCATTTTCTAGGAGATTTATTATAGGAGCTATAATAATGCTAATATTTTAATATAACTTTGGTAGAAAGTAGCCAAACCATAAAAACTTCTAACATTTGTGAAATTTTTGGGGTCAACTAATGAAGAATAACCTTAACTTTTTTAGAATATACTTTCAATCAACTAGTATACATAAAAAATTCAGAAAGATTACCTCAACCTAACTAAAGAAACACTTCTTAATATTGACATGAAGCTGTGTCTCTCTAAATTTGGACAAAACTAGTTCAAGTGATTTAAGTTAACACTATTAATTACCAAATTGAACTTCATAAAAGGGTTGATTTGAATCAATTAAAATATGATTAATCAATTATAATGGATTTCAAGGGTTTTATAAGCCCAAAATGGTCAAATTGGTTAAAATGGCCTATGAGATTCAAATGAATCAACTTATACTAAGTGGGATAATTGGCTAAATCAAAAAAATCTCGCACATAATTCATATTTTTTTAGACTATTGGATTTCATTTGAACCCTACCATCCAATCAATTTGGCCATTTTAAAGGCATATGTCCCATTGGGCTTACAAGGTCTATTTTGGCTTAATTGTGTTAAACAATCCAATTAGGCCAAACAAAAAATTTATTTAGTTCAATTTGCCCATTTCTAATCTATCATTAACTATTGGTAGGATTAATTAAGGTTAATTATCTCAATTAAAGGGGTTGGGTCCTATTTACTTGATTATGTTCTATTAGGATAAAATAGGGTTCAAGACATCCTAATATTATTTAATGGTCAATTGGGGTTAATTCATCTATAGTTTGATTACTAGAACCCTTCGGGAAGGTCTTCTCCAATCAATTGGTTTAAAACTATTAATTGAATTTGGTGCTCCAATGCTTTTGGCCAAACTTAGGCCTAAGGATCAAGCTCAAGAGATCCAATGGCCAAACACAATCAACATAAATGAAACTAAATCATTGGGGATGAAAACTGAATGCTTATATTACCAATTATGTCTCTTAGTCCAATTAGGGTTAAGCTAAATTTATGTCTAATATTGGGTTAGCTATGGCCAAGTATTATGAAAATGATGAATTTGTTTGAGAATTGACTGATCAATATCGATCCTCTCATGTAGGTTTTGTTAAGTTCAAAGGATCCTATGATCATTCTAAAGCTTTGTTCTAGGTAACCTAGATTATGGGATGGATAGGATTTCAAGCCAAGCCTAGCTTGGTTTCAACCAAGGAATGAGTTGAGGTCATAAATTGAATTGAAATAAGATAAATAGCTTTCATCATCTAAAAAGAAAGCTAAATGATCATATGAGGGGTATTGGCTTAGTTAATCTCAAATGATATAGATTGAGCATGACCAACTTATCCTACCATGAGAAACAACTTGAACTAATTAGACCCAAACACTAATTAGCATTGGGAGTTTTTATAATTTTGATATCAATAATGGGTTTTTTTTTTATAACTTTTGCATGAATTTTTGTATTGTTTCAATTTAGTTGATGTCTAATATATGAATATTGGACAAATTAATCATTAGTTTAATTTATTTAAGTTGCCTCAAAACAATTTTTTTTTGCCTCATATATATATATATATATATATATATATATATATGATTTTAATATTAAAATAAAATATGAATAAATATAAAAAATTAAACATTAAATACATATTTTTATATATGAATGGAAATGCCCTAATCTTGTGCTCAAGCATTAATAGGATCGAGATGTGCTAAGCCAAGTTTTAAATTTTCCCCGCAGGAGCTTCGCCCACACCTTCGTCTTCTTCCGCTTGCAATTATCCTCCTCTACTCGTCAATGGCTATTTTATCTGCTTCTCTCCACGCGTATGGCCTACAGGCTTATTGCGACAAGGAGGGAATAAGAATCTGGCAGGTTGATGAAAGGGACGGGCGAGAGAACTTGGCATCCGGCCGGTTGAGGAGGATACTACGAAGGAATTCGAATCGGGCTCGATTTACGTCCTCATAGCCCTTGTAATGGATTCTCTTCCACTTCCGCTTCCTTTAAATTCGAATTTCTCGTCTTCTTCGCGGTGGAAGCTTCTGTCCAGAGCTCCGAGATGTCAAATGATTGATCAAACGCTCCCCTATTCTTCTTATTGTAAGTTTGATATGTTCTTTCTCTATAGTTTGATCGGTATCTCAAAAGAGAGAAGTGCAGTTTTGGATTTTCTTTTTAAAATGTTGAACCTCTTTGCATAAACGAATAAACTCGCGTTTTTAATAATAACATAGATTAAGCTATTAAGTAATAATATGATCATCTTTAAAGGAACGTTTTGTTGAGTTCAACAAGCTAATTGCTAATAAATAAGTCATTAACATTCTGGGACTATTTTTTTAATGCACTGTAAAGCTGCTTTTTAGCATAAAAATCTTTTAAAAATAAGAAAAAAGTAATGTTCTAAAGCTGTCTCAAATTAAGCCTCAATCTTCTTCATTAGTGTGGGAAGCATTAAAATTTTTGTTCAAATTTCTTCATTATCTAAGAAAAAGAAGTTTATTAAGTTTTATATGAACGAGTATCAAATTATTCTTATTCTTGCATATTAATTCATTGAGAGCATCCATGATCCAATTGGAGTATTTTGGGCTCCTCAACACTCTAGAAATTAAAGAAAAAGGAGAGAGCAAATAAAAAGTTGAAAATTTTGATAATTTATTTCAGGCCATTAACCTCCCTAAGTAGGTGTATTTATAGTAAAAAAAGAAAAAAAAAGAAAAAAAAGTAGGCGTGTTTACTATTTATAGAAAGCTAACTCCAACTAATCAACTCCAACTAACTTGCAAACTTCTAAGCAACTAAAAATCCCCTGATTTGCATCCTCTCATGCTCGTTTCGTTGGATTATTTGAACGCTGGCATGTAAAGTAGTTACATATATAAAACAGTAAAAGGACTTTTTTTTAATATAAAAATTTTAAGGCAATGGAAGACGTTTTCATGCTATAAACAAACCAGAAAGGAACATTAGTTGCGTGCAAACGATGATGATTGGTTGTTTCTCTATTATTTTTAAGTGCTTAACGTTTTCTAAAAACACCAGATTTTTAAATTGGGCACTCTTTGTCCACCACCGTCATTTATGGAGCCTGCGTTTATTTAGTGATAGGCCTACCTATTTGTTTCGTCCAGCTGTGGCCTTTAGTTCTTTATGTGGTTAGAATGTCTTCATCCTTTGTTAGGATTGTTTAAAAAATAACCACTTAGCCATTATGCCTAACTTCTGTTATTGATTCCAGTATTTGTATAAACAAATGGCGCACTATTACTAATATTTTCATGCATGACAAAACAGTCAGTTGCTGTGCCTTTTTTTTTTCTTTTTCTTTCACTAATTTCTACTTTCCAGATTAATGCCTTATAATATACTTCTCTTCCATAGCTAATCTTCACCTGGAGGATCCCAAGTGGCTGGGTAGTGGGCAGCAAGTGAGCTTGAAAAGGTATAGGTACAAAACCTCGGCACAGAGCCTAAGGCAGGCAATTAGCTTAATGAATTTTTTTGTTCTTCTTCTAATTTATTTTTAATCTGTTTTGTGTTGGACTACGTCATAGGCCAGGATGAATGCATTGGCTGCAACAAGTAGAAATTTCAAGCAGGCAGCCAAGCTGCTGGGTTTGGACTCAAAGCTAGAAAGGAGCTTGCTTATTCCTTTCAGGGAGATCAAGGTAAATGAAATGTAACGGCTGAAATTCTCTTCTTTGCTCTAAGGCTTTGTTTGGGATAGCTTTTTTATTGTTTCTTAAAAGCCTTAGAACAAAGAAGCTACTTTAAGAAGCAGTAAGAAAGCCGTCCCAAACGAAGCTTAAAACACTACGCCTATCTTCTATTCGTTCGTAAACTTTTGCTGTTACTT
Organism: Dendrobium catenatum; assembly: GCF_001605985.2. Taxonomy (NCBI): domain Eukaryota; kingdom Viridiplantae; phylum Streptophyta; class Magnoliopsida; order Asparagales; family Orchidaceae; genus Dendrobium; species Dendrobium catenatum. Next base: position 2,624,917 of record NW_021319178.1, read on the forward strand.
CTGAAGGACAGTGTGCATCAGGACATTTCATGGACTGATATGTCACTAAGCAAGTGCGGGAACTTTTTATTTCTATTTTTGTTTTGCAAGTCTGGATTGAATTGTGGCTGGGAAGTGCTGATGCATAAATTTATTTCCATCCTGATCTATTTCTTAATAGTCTAGTATCACGATATTGGCCATGGTCATCGATATATTCTCTTTAATTTGTTCTCCTCGCTGTATTAGACATGCTATGTCGATTACTTTTATCGGTCACTCAGCTTTCTATCCTCTTATTTTTTTAAAGAAACTACAATTTTGACATGTAAATAATCTTTATTCACTCATCAGATACTTATCTTACTACGAGCTCTACTATTTTGGATTCTTTTATTTATCTTAATATGAGATCTAGTTGACAGTGTATGACTGTCTAAGTTCCTTATTTACAGTGATGATAGTTTCTCTTGTAGTATTATTTTCACCCTGTTCATTTGTTCCTGAGCTATTTTCAAATTTTGAATACAGGTTGAGTGTACAATCCCTAAAGATGATGGTACGTTGGCATCCTTCGTGGGATTTAGGGTGCAGCATGACAATGCTAGAGGCCCTATGAAAGGAGGAATTAGATATCACCCTGAGGTCGGCTCATGATCATTCTGTACCCTTCATTGTATTCCCCTCTATTTTTATTTTTGTTTCATAAACCATCGCTAAATATAATTAGCAGTTAGAAGGATGGTGGTCATATTTGTTGCTTTTGTTTTATCATTTTCATACGAGCTTCACCGCATAATTGCTTTCCCACATAATATTAGCCACTTTAAAGAATATTAACAAAAATATTTTTGTGAGTAAGATTTTAGATCTTAAGATTTTGTCTGTGCATGAGGATGCTAATATTATGTGGGAAAAAGTGGCTAGTGATATTAAGAATACTGCAAAAGATGTGCTTGGAGTATCAAAGGGAAAAGCTCCTAATAGTAAAAATAGTTGGTGGTGGAATCCAATTGTGCAAGAAAAGATTAAAAATAAGAAGATTTGTTATAAAAATTGGTTTAATCTTAAAAATTCTGATAATTGAGAATTATATAAAGTGACTCGTAAGGATTCTAAGAAAGCAATATGTGATGCAAAGACATTAGCTTTTAGCGATTTATATAATAGATTAAATACTAAGGAGGGAGAAAGATATATGTATAAGTTAGCCAAACAAAGAGATAGGAGTAGTAAGGATTTAGTTCAAGTGAAGTGTATTAAGGATGAAGATCAAAAAATACTTTTCTTAGAAGATGATATTCAACAAAGGTGGATGAGATATTTTGCTAAACTTTTTAACGAAGAGTGTGAAAATAAGATTGACTATAGTGACCTTAGCACCCTAAATGAAAGTAAAGATTTATGTTTTTATCGGCGTATTAGTAAAACTGAAGTTAGAGAGGCTTTAAATAGAATGAAGGGTGGAAAAGCTGTTGGACCTGATGATATTCCAATAGAGGTGTGGAAATGCTTAGGAGATGAAGGGATTTCTTGGCTTACTAAACTTTTTAATACTATTTTGAAGACTAAAAAGATGCCAGATGAGTGGAGAATGAGTGTATTAATTCCTATTTTTAAGAATAAAGGCGATGCACAGGATTGCACGAATTATAGAGGTATTAAGTTAATGTGTCATACTTTAAAATTATGGGAGCGAGTTATAGAGCATAGGTTGCGGCGTGATACTAATGTTTCTCAAAATCAATTTGGATTCATGCCGGGTAGGTCGACTATGGAAGCCATACATTTATTCAGAGGTTTGATGGAAAAATATAGAGGAAATAAGGAGGATCTACATATGATATTTATTGATTTAGAAAAAGCATATGATAAAGTTCCAAGAGAAGTGCTATGGAGAGTTCTTGAAAAGAAAGGAGTCAATAATGCTTATATTCAAATCATTAAAGATATGTATGCAGGAGCTATTACTTGTGTTCAAACACAAGGTGGATTGACCAAGTATTTCCCTATTTCGGTTGGGTTACATCAAGGATCAGCCTTAAGCCCATATCTATTTGCTTTAGTCATGGATGTTCTCACTAGACATTTGCAAGATGATGTACCTTGGTGTATGCTTTTTGCTGATGATATTCTTCTTGTTGATAAGACTAGAGAGGGAGTTGAAGGTAAACTTGAATTATGGAGGTCAACCTTAGAGTCTAAAGGTTTTCGCTTGAGTAGATCTAAAACAGAATATATGGAGTGACTTGTGTTAAGAAAGGTAGGGGTAGACCTAAAAAGACTTGGTTAGAAAATATTAGGAATGACCTTTCTTTATTAGATTTAAACGAGAATTTGACTTTTAATAGGACACAATGGAGAAAAAGGATTCATGTAGCCGACCCCACGTAGTGGGATAAAGGCTTGATGTTGTTGTTGTTGTTGTTGTTGTTGTCTTCACCGCATAAGTTGAGGGGAGTATGTTGGTGTTATTCTGAAAAAAATGTCTGCAGGTATTTATTAAGGAATCTAAGCAATTACGGACATAGTTTATAACATTGGCAACTTTTGGTGGAAGGATGTTGCTTAATCGTTCATTGTAAGGAATTAGTTTGTGCTGTCACTATGTGTTCGGTAATATTATTCTTTTGAAAAGATTGTTGTTGTAAACCACTATTTGTCCCTTTGATTAACAGAAGTTTTTAAAATTAAAAAAGACAAATTAAGAAATGATTATATTAGAGGGATGATTTAAGTAATATTTATTGAAGATAAAGCATTTGAAAATATACTTGCTTGATTTATGCTCGCCTATGTTGCACCGACACACCTACTTATGAAGGTATGCAGTGTTGGACGTGTGTTCGAGTAGGACACGCGTCAGACAAGGCTAAAAGGTGTCCGATTAAAAAATATTTAAGTTTAAACGGACATGTGTGTCCAAATATTTTGAATGATATTTAATTAAAAAAATTTAAAGTCTTTTAATTAAATAAAATGAGCCGAACCACGCACATCTATGTTATCCCGTATCATTTCGTATTTGAAGTCTTTTTCATTTCTGCGAGAAGACGAGGGTTTTGCGTCATCTTCTTCGTTTACGCAAGCAGGCTAGATCAAAGGAGCTTGCGTGTTCATTGCCTTGTTTATTTTTCGAAGGCAAACGAAGTCGAATGTTCAATTGAAGGTTGGTGTTCATCGTATTCTTCATTTCCTCAAGCAGATAAGGACGCATGAACATCGTTCTGTCGATTGAAGCTTGCTTGGTAGTCATCTTCGTCATTTTCGTAGGCGACTAGGGCATCTGACTCGTTTGATTGTGTCTGCATTGTAGAAAGTTTGTGTGTATGTTCTGTAAGTTGGCTTAGAAGATGTAGGATGCTCTTTATTTATTTTATCTTTTCAATTTCACACTCTTATTTGTCATTTTGGTGATTGTTCTTGATTTATTCTAAGTCAATAGTGATTGACATTCTCAGCCCTCCGCAACTAATGATCTAAGTTAGGAATAGCATATGATCCCAAATGCAAGAAGTTCTTTTGAGTTCTTGGATTAAGGTTTACAAAACCATTCAATTTGTTGAAGTTCTTTATTATTATTATTTTTTAAATTAATAGTATATTATTCATTGTTGATTATTTATCCCAAATTTTACTACTGATTTTTATACATAATAGAATATGAGTTTTGCTTGCCTATGACAACAGACCTTTAAAAACTTCATCTTGTATTTTAGTTACTTTTTTTATCAACTTTCAAGTTGTAGTCTATAGGATTTCTGCATTTCTAGTATAAGATCTCCACATAATCCTACTACATCAAGTTCAATATTAAGAGCATAAGTTGCATTTTATGGTCTCTTAATATGAAAATCCTATTATTCCTTTTAATGAGTAGTTAAAGTTTGATGTTGTACTAAATAATTTTTACTTATATTTTGCTAGACATTTTATATTATAAGCTGACAAGTAAGTATGATATTGATTTATTATGGATTTTCATTTATAATATGATGTTATATTAATTTCTATATACTATTTAAAAATTATAATGTCATGTATGTACTGTATCAGTGTCCTATATTTTCATTTTTCAGTGATAGCTGTGTCCCGTGTATGTGTAGTGTCATGTCAGTGTCACCGTGTCCATGTTGGTGCATCATAGATGCTCGTACAACATGGGAAAAATACGACAATTAGATGGGATGAAAAATAAGTATTGAGAGATTATGATATAAAATAAGTAATAATAATATGGATAAAAGCTATTCAAAAAGATTTGCAAAGAATATCTTTAACACATCATGCAATACTCAACATGAACAATTGAAAAATGATGATTCATTGTTGAACTCTAACCACTGATCGGCCCCACTTACCCAAACTAAGCTTTCAAACGAGGCTCACGCATGATATTCCCAAGCATGTTAAGCCCAAACAACACCCGCTTGACTCCTCTTAATTAAAGATGCGTAAAAACCGCTTCCCCTCTCATTCCATTCAAAAAAACTCAACCGCATGCTCGCTCCCTCTCATCTCGTGGTCATCTCCCTCAAGTCACACATGCAAGGAAGCCGCTCGAGTCTCCCTGCCCGCTCCCTTGCATGCGATATGTTGGCCCATCTCCCGCGTGCACAACCCTTATGTCGACCCAAGACTCACGAAAGAATCCTTCCCTGTTCAACTCCTTTCCACACTTTTAACTTGAAGACTTGTGTCGTTGTATCTTAGATCCGGTCAGGAAGAATTTGAATTGAAGACTTCGCGCTGTCGTATCTTAGATTCGGCAAGGAAGAACCAAAGATAAGTGCCTCCCAACCTCCCTTCGAGGGGAGGGGATGTCAGTAGGCTACCAAAATTTCAAATGATAAAGGATCCCCATATAAATTATAAAAAAATAATGAATAAAAAATAAAAATAATAATTAGAAAAATAAGTTTCATTTCATAATTAATTAAAAATAAAAACTATACAAATTTCAATTAATTTGAAATGAGGCAAAAATGATCTGATTCGATTTGAAGTTGACTTGATATATGGTGCATAGAAATCTATCCTATGTTAAAGAAAATTAATATATTAAGGATTGAAATTGGTATCAGGATCTTTAAGGAGTTAGTAATTTTCATTTTTTTATAACTCATCAAGATCTTGCACTTAAAGAAATAGCAAAATTGCTTGGGCTACCCTCAAATCATGAATGATAATGATTACATAAGCAAATCATACACCAAAATCACTTGCAGGATAATTTGAGAAGAACACTTGTGGAATTATAGTTTATGGAGATATCACTTAATGGAAAATCCTGATAGATGATACTTCATATAATGATGAGTTTGAAAAACCTATGTTAATTCAAATCAATCTATTGTATATTTCAACTTCAGACGGAATCTGCTAATGAGCACCTTCTCTCAAGAAATGCATGCTATTATGACCTGGTTCGGAGGCTCGAATTAATGAAGCGGGAAGTTTATGAAAGGGGGATTGATTTAGAAAGAGATTAATTAGGAAGAATTTCCTAATTAAAATTTAAATTAGAAAGAGAAATATATTAGGAAGGGGGTGGGGGGTGATTTTGGAGGGACATAGGAGAAGCTTATTTAGTGCTAAGTTTAGGGTTTGTTTTGCTTATGCAGAATTTTATTTGAGAGTTATTGCAGTTTTCTTTTTGTGAGGGCTTTTTAGTGGCTTCTATATTGTTTGGGAGAGTTGATATACCTCTCGAATGGTAGATCGCTTGTATATTTCTTTTTTATGGAAGTTATAATAAAAAATCAGTCATTTATATCTATATTACTGCAGTTTTTTCATTGTGTTTGCTGTTTGTCTCCAAGATGTATCACATTCATGCTCATGTAATTCTATATGTAATGTACACAGTGCACGGTCTGGGTCTTTTTCATGATCTATACTAGGTATCTGTGCTCTCTTAAATATTTAGTTATTTATGTTGTAAGAGTCCTGATTTCAGTCAAATTTGCAACAAGAATTCAATTGCGATGTAAAATTCAATTGATTGTTGATTTTTGTGGATAAAATTTCTCATTATTTGTTGGATTTATACGGTCATTGTATTATCTTTTTAGTTCAATTTCTCGTAATTTCAGATTTACTCCTGAAGGTAGATTTTTTTTGTAATTAATGCTTTTTGTGAACTTAGCAGCCTTTTATATATGAATTCTCATTTATTCGGTGTGATCTATATTCATAGTGTAATTTTGATTGCATTAAAAATCCTAAAACCCTTATGCATTCTCCATTATTGCACACATGCAAATACTAATTGATTCTGATGGCAAATACTAATCGAGTCTGATGGCTCATTTACATACCCAAAGCCCATACGTCTATGCTCACAGTTCACAAGAACACAAACAAAAACGCCCAAATATAGTGGAAAACTTCAAAAATAATTGAACACAATCCTGTTAGAGGTATATCTTATTCTCCTCTATTTTCCTTTGTGCTAAACATATCTTGTTAGTGTTCTTTCAAACTATTTTTAAATACAACCAATATATTTTTTTACATTTTCATGTCAAATCAGTCACTGTTGCTTCTTGTACTAAATTATAAATCTCTGGTTCTGAAATTCGGGAGATTTATGAAATGCAGGTTGACCCAGATGAGGTGAATGCCCTGGCACAATTAATGACCTGGAAGACAGCCGTAGCAAATATCCCATATGGAGGAGCAAAAGGTGGAATAGGATGTGCTCCGGAACAATTGAGTGTTTCAGAGCTTGAGAGACTTACTAGGGTTTTTACACAAAAGATACATGACCTAATTGGAATTCATACTGATGTCCCAGCTCCAGATATGGGAACAAACCCACAGGTCCCTGCAAAAAAAGAAGTTTTTGATTCCTCCCCCCCCCCCCCCCCCCCCCTTTTCCCCCCCCCCCACACACACTATTTTGCTTAAAAACTTCTTTATATTTGACTATACATAATTTAATTTTCTTTTGTTGGCATACTGGAAACAGACAATGGCTTGGATACTGGATGAATACTCCAAATTCCATGGCTACTCGCCAGCAGTTGTAACTGGAAAACCCATTGTAAGTAACAGCACAATTATATCTAAATTATGCCAATTATTTTTGTATCCGAGCATTGAATCAGCAATTTTGCTATGAATAACAAAGGTTAGATCAGGGAAACATGTACATGTTTCCTGGCTGGTTGATTTGTAGTTTCTTACTTTGTTTTTTTTAATCAGACATGACATTTAGTGAATTCTTTCTCTGTTTCCTTTTGAATTTACATTGTGAAATGAACTTATCATCTCTTTTAGGGAGAAATATGTATTATATATATACCTTGAAGCTTTTTTCAGCAAGGCTCAATGATCAAAATCAACTAGTTTTTGGGAAATTGGAATCCATAAGCAAGTGCGCTTGATGGTAAGGTTGTATTTAAATGGAAGATGGGGAGAGCGCTTATACAAAAGCTGTGGTTAATTTAAAATTATTGGAAGAGCTTATAGATCTTTTCCCTATTGTCTTAACCTTCACAATATTTTCCTTGCTTCATGAGGATTGGAACTCTTTATTTATTTGTTGATGGGTGATTTTGTAATATAAAGCTGTATCTGATAACTCCTCTTTTGTTACTTTCAAATTTCAGTGTTATAATAAAATACTTTTTAACATATGAAACATAAACATGCATATGAATTTGTTGAAGTGCATGTACATATCTATCAATAATCATGCCAACTTCAAAATTTAGGTCCTTAAACTAATGAAGATTCTTATTCTAGATATTAGGAGTTCATATAAACCCCTACTGCAAGTGCTCTAAGATATAACCAGTTGCATATATTTCCTGCTTTGAATATAGGATTTACTGTCATGATAGTATCATATATCTTATATTTCATTTTTCATTTATGGTACTTTGTTTTTTTTTCTTTGCTTGCTAGATATTAATCATTATCCTTTTTCGCATTGAAGGATCTTGGTGGATCTCTGGGTAGGGATGCAGCTACTGGAAGGGGAGTACTTTTTGCTATACAAGCTTTGCTTGAAGAGTATGGGAAGTCCATCTCGGATCAGCGTTTTGCTATTCAGGTTCATATACTGATTCCCACGTTTGTAGTACACGATTTAAAGATTATTACCTGTAAATATTCTTGCATTGATTATTACCTGCAAATGCAAATGTTCAAAGCACATTTAAAGTGAATATCTATTTATTATTATTATAAATTTATTTTTTATTTATAATTAATATTTATACTTAAATTAATTAAAAACATTAAAAAAATTTGGAATATTTAGCATGAGCATGTTTGCCTTTTTTGTTGCAGTAAAACGTCAAATTTTATCCTTTTAATTAATTAAAAAAAATATTAAATCTTAAGTCTTAACCTACCTGATGGGGACATTAGAGCGTGGAAAGTCTATCAGAGACGTGGCCGTCGATCTACGACCACGATTGAGTCGATGTACTTCTGAGTCGTATTATGTATTTTCTTTATTATTATGTTATGTTGTATTTGCTTTATTAGTATTTTCGTTTTTACCCTTTTACTTAAGGGAGGTCATATGTAAGCCCAGAGGGCATCGTCGTCTTTTAGTTTCTTGAGTCTTTTGTACGATGCTATATATAGCCCTCTTGTTCTCTTTTCATGTTAATAAATGATTACTATTGAAATTCCAACTTTTGTATTTCTTGGTGTGTTCGTGAGTTTTGGAGAAGAGCCTTGGAGAGGCTAATCATATTACCCAACAACCACCCTCGAGTGAGTTCTTGATTCTCTAACCTGTCCCCCACTTTTCTCTCCTTTGTACCCGTCGGCCAAGGATCACCACCAAACCCCCACCACCCACCTCCTAAATGCCACTTCCCCAACCCACCGCCGGCCCACCCTAAGCCTTTCCCTCCTTGTTTTCTTATTTCCTAATATAGATTGAATATAATTAGGATTAATTTTGAATTCAAATCCAAGTAATTTGAAATTCAAAATCTTTCCTAAAATATGAAATCTATTTTAGGAAAGTCTTTAAACCTCATTCAAATCAAATTTCAGTTGAATGAGATTTAATTTCTCTTCCCTAATTTAAGTTTCCCAATCAAAGAAAGCAATAAACACTTGCCATAAACCCCTCGCCCTCCTTATTGCCGCCGGCCCCCCTTATTAAATCCCACTGGGATTTATTTCCAAATCTCTCAATGCTCTCTTGGAAATAATTCCGAATTCCCCTCCATCACCCTTGGCCGAAATTTCCCAATCCCCTACACCCCTTATTTCCTTCCTAAAGCAAACATTGAGATTTGGAAACAAACCCCCTAAACCCCTTATATACCTGCCACCCCTACCTTCCCTCTCTCCTCAATTAATTCTGATTGACACCTTTTCACTCCACTTTAATTTCCCACCCCTGGGCCGGCCAACCTCTCTTGCCTTCTCCTACTTGAATTCTTGAGAGAAATCTCTCTCTTTCAAAGGAGAAACGACAAGGATAGCAAAGGGGCATTTCCTTCAACGCTTCGACCCAGCGAGATCGATGCATGGCCGATCCTAACCTTGACTATGACCTTGCCTATGACGAGCAAGGTTTCGTTCACATTCTTCATTCAACGTTCTTCGACGTCAATCCGAATATCGACAACACCATCGAGGAATACGTGGATCGCATCCTAGATACTCTTGTCGAAGCTATAGAAGAGCAACTTGGCACCGTTCAGTGGAGGGTTGCAACCCAACCGTGATAAAGGTTTACCGATCTTCCTTCTCTTGTATTTTCATTGTCTAACTTGCTCTTGTGATTTGATTGATTCATGAAAATCTTGTTCACTTGTTTCTGCCAAGCATAGTAATCATAGGACTTGAGTTTGGTCTCTATGCTTCTAATCTCATTGTTAGCGTAGGGATTTTGTTTGAAAGCTACTTAATTTTCATGTTATTGATATTCTACGTAATTTTGATAAATCAAGCATTTGGCAAGCGGCTTAGCCTAAACGTAAGCACCCCTCTCTTGTTTTATTTTGTCATTTTGGGTTGCTAAAAGCTTTAATCCTAATTGTTTTATTCAAGAGATCGTGCAATTTCTCAATGCATGCAATTAAAACATTTTAGTCCTGCATCACTACCCCACTCCAAAAAAAAAAAAACTCTCCTTCCACCTCACAAGTAGCCTTCCAACTCTTGCTCGCACATGACCACTCACTCCAAGCATTACGCTGCCCCCCTCATGAACCATCCGGCGTTGATGCCCAAGTAACGACAGACAACGCAGAACCGTCGTCCCATGCACGCCTGCGCGCGACCCCACCGCTTCGGCCTCACATGGCGCCTATAGGCCCACCACCAGCCGCCTCCTCTTCCTCCTCTTTTTCTCTCTTTCCTACTTTCATCTCTCTCCTTCTCGTTCTTTTTCTCTCATACTCCCTCTCTCATCCTATCTTTCTCTCTCTCTAATCAGAGAGAGAAAGATCTCTCTCCAATCTCTCTTTCCTCTCACCTCTCTCTTCCTCTTTCTCTAAATCATAAGAAAATCCTACTCCTCTCTCTCTTTCTCTCTCTAAATATAGAAAAGTCTGCCTTTCACTAGCCCTCTCCTCTCTAAACAGAGAGAGAAACTCATCTTTCTCCCTCAAATCCTCTCTAACCTTGGCTTGCTCTCCCTAAAGTATGGAGAGAAAACGATCATCAACAATGTTCGAGACACCTTGTGTGAATCTTGTTTGCGACGCATTCATCATGGTGAGTGGAGTCTCATACACGCACAGGGGCGGAATCAGCCTCAATTTTGAGGGGTGGCAAATACAGCACAAAAATAATTAAATATTAAAAAAATAATATTATATATCTATATATTACGAAAAGTTTTTTTAAAAAAAATAAAAAATAAAATAAAGAAAAAAATGTGTAATTAAACTATCATGAAAAGCATGAAAAAAAATATTATAGCTAATTGTGAAGAAATATATAGATATTTTAGGGCAAGTTAGGACAAAAAAATTTTTAGGGGGGGGCAAAAATAATTTTTTAGGAGGGGCAAAACTTTTTTTTATTCTCCTATATAAAAAAAAATTGTTTTTACTCCTATCAAAAGAAAAAAAAAATTTTGAGGGGGGGCAATTGCCCCCCCTAAGAAATACATGGTTCCGCCCATGTACACGCACTGCTTAGCATGGAGAGAAAAGCTTGCCAGTGGCATTCGTGAAGCCATCATGAAATTTATTTATTACAAATTATCATACATATACCCATACAAATACTTCTTGGCGTGATGGGATTTTTGAGAATTTTAGCTGCAGTGTTATAGAACAATGGTCATATATGCCTTCCTAGTATGATAAGATGACCCAGACTCCATATAGATTTTTACTACAGAAAGAGACGCCAGGAGACTGTCGAAATTTTGATTAACAGGCTCTAAAAAACACATCAAATGACGTATGCTTGCATCATATAAGTGCACTAAAAATAGTGCGAGTGTACAATGATGGTGCTTTAAAAATTGTATGAGAAAATTATTCCCTTTTCAAATAAAATATTCGCATGTGCTTTGATGAGCATGATGAATACGTAAGAGTGACTTCTAAGAATGATGTGTAGACTGAATAGTAAATATATTTTAAATTTATCGATTCGAGAAATGTGCAAATATGTTGAAATTTCATTACCAATTTAAATTTTAAATCTCTCTCGAAAATGACAAATCTGCATGTGCACCGACCAATGTGAAAAATGCGTGAACTTTAAATTTGAGAATGTTGCTCAGACTAGAAATTAATAAATGAGTTTTAAATTCCACACTCAGAAAAGTGTGCAAATATGTTGAAACCTTATTACCAATTTTTAAGTTCCAAATCTCTTAAAATGAAATGTCTGCATGTGCTCTAACCATTTTTCAAATGATACGACGAGTATATAGTTATGACCAGGGTTAGAATTGAGTGGTTTTATTGTTTAATTATGAAATAATACCATTAAATTACGGTCATTGCTAGAGCCTACATGTTCCGCAATGGTTATAAACCCTTGAATAATGAATCATAGAGTATACTTGATCGGGCTCAAAATTCTCTAATAGTGGTCTTCAACTTGAATTTTCCCTCTTAAATAAACATCCATCTCAAGTCTTTAAGGTACCCTTAAACTAAGTAATCCATGGTTGCTGATAAGAATCCTTCAGTTAAGTTGGGTCGATTATCTTCTTTGTTTATGTAGACAAAAGACCAAAGGACCATGATAAATCGGGATGTCCGAATTCAGGTTGTAAATACCGGACGAGATAGAACTGTAAGAAAGAGAGATTCAAGGTTACATGGTTTGACTAGGGTTGCATTGGGGATTGAATAGGAAGACGTAATAAATATTAAATTTTTTCAAATAATGTCTAAATGAAATACTAATGATGTAATAATATAAATTTATGATTAAAAAATAATTAGAATTTATACATAAATAATATTATTTGTAATTTTAAATTTAAATATCACCAATTTTAAATTTTATTCATAATTAATATAAATTTAGTTCACATATAAACTCATAAAATTAATATAAATTGTTACTAATTTATATTTTATATTTAGATATAATTTACATTTTAAAATTTACATCAAATTCACATAATAAATTTGTATCTATATATCATTCATGTGAGATCATTTATTATTAATAAATAGATAAACAATTAAATTTTATGATTTATAATTATATAAATTAAAAAAATTAAATAGATAAACAATTAAATATTATTAACTAAAAATATAAAAATTATTCATATTTACATTAATTGAAAATTTTGGTTAAAAATATTTGATGTATATGTTGTGAACTTGGTAACTTTAACTTAGTTAATTAGTCCCACATTATTCGAGAACTCTCTCTTAATATTATTTATGTAGCTTTTTAGGTCTTCATATGTTAGGAACTCATATGGAATAATGGGTCATGTGAGAAGGCTTAGTTGATGCTTCTTTGATATATTTTTATAATAGAAATTTAATTCTTATTAAATTTATTATGTTAATTTAAATTATTTAAATAGCTCAATTGAAACAGATGATTTTCGGAAACTTGGAACGATTTGCTAGTTACATGGTCGAACTGGCGGTTCACTATGGTTATAACCAGTCCAATGCTAAAACAGTTTTTAGGTTTGAATGAATTGATTACTTGATCGATTCTAGGTTCAACTAGTTGAACCAGTTGGTCCAATCCAATTCTTAAAATAGTGGACTGAACCATGACATTTTGATCGAGTTCATCATCATTTCTTAACCATCTTAACCATCTGCTTTACAAGATAGTAAATTTTATATTCTAATACAAAAAAAGATTATTACTATTATATGCTTGGTATTTAATGCCTATCTAATGACTAGCCTTAATTAAAAGTTCTTTCTCATCACTGAGAATGATAATTAACCACAGGGCTTGTGCTTAAGGAAAGCTTAGAATCAGATCATACGGTTATCACAAAATGAGGGTCAAATCTTTAAGTAATGCCTTATCTGCAATCCAATTTACACCTAAAAAGCGTGAATAAAACCCAAACCTCTCCCTATATAGGCTGATGTAGGCTGATGTGTGAATTTTCAGAACCCACAGCTTAACATCTCATAAAGGCTTAGCATAAATCACATTATTCTTTCCTTTTTATACTCTACTTGGCGAAATTGATGACATAGTGGCTTTTGAAGTTGTAACAAGAAACTTTCTTGAGAACTCGGTATTGCTTTTTCCTTCAGCCTCCTTTAGTTCAAAAGCATTCTCAATGACTTGTTTTTAGGAGATTGGAAGAGATGAATAGCTGCCATAATATAACTTTTAGTTGCATATTATACCAATTGAGTTGTTCTAACAGGTTCATAAACATACATGCAAATTAGAGAACAATTGTACATTCAGTATCAGTTGGCTTTTAAAAATCAAGTTGCATTATTATTACAAATCATGCTCAACAAGTTGCCATCAATTAAACCAAATCACGTAAAGGAGGTAATCGGTGTTAGGAATATGTTTTAGGTTTTATGTGATGATAAATGTAATAAGTAGCATAGTAGTCATTGTGTACTCCTTATATATCTCTCCCTTGTAGAGTAGTATGCATCAAGAAATAAAATGAGAAGCCCCTTTTTCCTGTGCTCTTCTTTTTCCACAATTCCTAATTTCTAGAGTTTCAATTGAGCTCAAAATCATCGTTTATCCATTAAGATCCCCAGGGTCGTAACATTCGGCAAGTCACCTCTTAAACTTGACAAGGGAACTTGGCATTTATTGTTTGATGCCAAATTCTACTTGCCGATGAATTCGTTAATTGAACTCATCAAGGCTACTGTCCCAATAATGTAGAACTCAACAAATAAACTTAAGTATACCAAAACTACTTGACAGAGCTAAAAAAAGTTGCAAAGAATTCTTCATAATTTTCATTCTCGAAATTCTTGTCCACTTCTTAGAGCTCATCATGAGTTTTCTGTTTTATTTGCCTGAGTATACCAAAAATACTCCCCAACAAAAAAGAAGAAGAAGAAATCGTCGGAGATTTCATCATAACTTCCATTCTCAAAAATCTTGTCCTCTTCGTAGAGCTCATCATGCATTTTTTTATGTATTTTGATAGATATAAGCTAACTTGACATTCATTTTACAACATACGTTTGTTAAGCCTTAGGCCATCTCCTATTCAAAACCTCATTTTCCACTAAAAAATGCAGTAACACTCCAATATGCAATTACCCATCTCCAACCGAACTCAATTTCTTAGTACCAAAAAATAATATTCTGTGTATATTCTTTCTCATCTTTTTTTTTTTAATATTTATTTTTAATCATATCTTTATATTTATCAATTTTTCAAATTAGACCTACTTATAAATGTTTTTAACCAAAATAAATCTTACTCGATAAAATAAATAAATAAATAAATTACTAAAAAAGATTAATTTTAAAAAATGAATAACCTAATGTAAATAAATTAATTACATAAAAATATATTAAAATTTTAAAAATAATGCGTTTATAAATAATTAATTAACTTAATAACGGAATTTTCTGAATTAAAAAAAAAAACGTTTGTGAATAGTGCGACGCCAATATAGTCCGCGCCTCGTGAAATTGCCGTGGGGTTTCACATTTCATTGGAGCTGGCGGCAGACAGCATATGCACGTAACGCTCTTGGTTGGAGATGACCTTATTATGTAATTTTACTTATATGTAACTAGTCTTTTAGTATTGTACCTTTAACTATACCTATAAGGTCAGAGGATTAGTCTAGTACACCAAGTCATTTTCTCGCATTGGTCTTGTACTTTTTGATGGTTTGGTGAAAATCCCAGAGCTTCTCTCACCAAAAACTCTGTTTCTTCTCCTCTTTTCTCTCATTTTCTCGATATATTCTTGTTAGGAAGGTTCTGATGTTACCCAAGGACAATTTAGGGTCCAAAATAGTGCATTTTAATTAAATGAAATGGTTATTATTTTAGATAAGCTTGTTCTGATCTACAGTGCTTTCCGTGGACAAAAATATAAACTATAAAAAGGATAATTTGATACCTCATATGAACTTGATTATTATCGCTTCATCATTTTAATTTGTTTGTAACATATTTATTCTTCTCCTTTCCGTTGAAATCAGGGTTTTGGAAATGTGGGCTCATGGGCTGCCCAACTTATCAGCGAAGCTGGTGGAAAAGTTGTTGCAGTTAGCGATGTTAGTGGGGCAGTTAAAAACGACAGTGGTCTGGATATTCAGAAGCTACTTAAGCACTCACTTGAGAGTCGTGGTGTTAAAGGTTTCAGTGGTGGACATGCACTCAATCAGAACTCAGTGTTGATTGAAGACTGCGATGTCCTGATTCCAGCTGCACTTGGTGGCGTTATAAACAGGTTCCTCTTTTTGCTTAACTTTTACTCGGTGAATATTTGCTCTAGGAAAAGACTGACTGTCTGAACAACTTTCAAAGCATTCCATTATTTCTAGAAATCGTTTGCATTGCAGTTTAAAATACATTTATACTCTCAAAAGAGGTACAAATCTTAATTGCTGTCATGTTGGTAGTCTATGTGGTTGGTAATGTTGCGTTGTATTGAGTAGGGGTGTCAATTTTTTACACGACACAAAACACAACCCGAACCCGACCCGGAAAAATCCGGGTTCGGGTCAACCCAAACCCGAAACGGGTCGGGTTCGGGTTGAAGAAATCAACCCGTTTTAAAAATCGGGTCGGGTTCGGGTTGACACGGAAACACGAAATTGACCCGAAAGTGACACGAAAACTCATATTTGACCCGAAAATCCGAGTTTGACCCGTTTTTGACCCGATTTTGACCCGATTTTGACCCGAAAAATGAAGATTGACCCGATTTTTGACCCGAAAACTAGCAATTCCGGGTCATTCGTGTCGGGTCGGGTTGACCCGAACCCGAATTGGGTCGGGTTGACCCGAACCCGAATCGGATCGGGTTCGGGTCCAGAAACCTGACCCGTTTTTAAAAACGGGTCGGGTTCGGGTTGACCCGAACAGTGCCGGGTCAGTTCCGAGTTCGACCCGAACCCGACCCGTTGACCCGAATTGACACCCCTAGTATTGAATTACTAAATTGACATCCCTTCTTAATCAGTTGACATGACACTTTTTTATGTTACTGAGTTATACCTCTCTCCTTATATCCCACAAAATAGAGAAATTATTCTGTGTGGACGCCGAACGTAGTTCTCCATCCGGATGCCAACTAGAATGTGCCACATCAGCAGTACCGAGCATATATCGAGTGGTACCGAGTGCAGTACCAAGCCGCGGTACCGAGAGGGGGTGACATAACGCATTCTAGTTGGTTTCTGGACGGCATACTGCGTCCGCACAGAATAATTTGCCCACTAAACAAGGCAAACCTTGTTTTGGGGTTAAATACTGTAGTTTTAGGTAAAATCTCTTGTTCATAGGTGAAATATCTTGTTTCTGAGTTTTTGAAGATGAATTTGATATTAATTTTTAAGTGGATATAAGGCGACAGTTAGTAGGTACCAGTTTAAATAAAGATTTATTACTAGTATAGTGTTTTCTTTCACTATACTCATGTATTATTGATATTAGAGTTGTGCTGATGGAATAATGCCTGCCAATTATTATCCTCATTTCAAGGGAAAATGCAAATGACATAAGAGCTAAATTTATTATTGAGGCTGCCAATCATCCAACAGATCCAGAAGCTGACGAGGTTAGTCTTTTAGGCTTCGTTTGGGAAGGCTGTTTTTTCCCAAACAAAGCCTTAGTTATGAAAATTTATTAAAGAACTAGCAGCATTTAGGACTTCATCATTTCTATTCTATTTTTTCATAATAAGAGCTTGCTGAGATACTTGATCATTTTTGTTGTTGTTTTTTTTTTTTTTTTTCAGATTCTGTCTAAGAAAGGTGTAATTATTCTACCGGACATATTTGCCAATTCAGGTGGCGTTACTGTGAGTTATTTTGAGTGGGTTCAGGTAGGTCTTATATGTTTCAATATTCTACCCTCCATTCCCTATCGGATAAATAAATTAATTATTGTGCTCATACAAAAACAGTCGGCTATTTTAGTTTCATGTTAGCCAACTTTCTTCTACTGATCTTATCTGTTGAGCGCTAGAAGCAATATTGACCACTTAATATAGATAATAAATATCATGGTTCATGATAGCAGACAATCGTTGATTAGTGTTCATAAATTGGTTCAGAAATTCACACTGTAGAACACCACCAATTTGAGGCTCCTAGTCCTAAAAGACTGCTGCAAATAAAGCTTTATGTGGTGGTTGTATATTGATGGTAGCAAAATCTTAAAATGCAGCCTATGAAGCATGAATTTCTGTAAGGGTTTGTTGAATCCTATGATGCACCGACACTTCTCCTCAAAGAGGCGTGCAGTGTCCGACACCGTGTCCGACACGACACTCGTCCGACACTCCTCCGACACGTGTCGGACACGCCGAAAATGTGTCCAATTAAAAAAATATTAAAAACAAATTGGACACGCGTGTCTGACATGCGTATCTTAAATATTTTATAATTTTTTTAAAATATAATTTCTTATATTTTGCGAGATTTAAACTAAATTTTTTATTTCATATCCACAACACCAAATCAACGTCTGCATTTAATACCAATTCATCGAATATTCTCATTTTCATTTCTTTTTGGCAGTAAAGGTATTTTCATCTCCTATTTTTTTGCACAATTACAAATCTTTCTCTTGTTGAACCAGAGTTGAAAGTAGTGATATTCAATGTGTTATGCCGGCCCAGGAGGGGCCGGCTGGACCGGTCCAACCGGGACCGGTCCGGGTCTACTCGCGGCGGAACCGCACGAAGCAGGCGGAACCGAGCGCAATCAGCGAAGCCGACGGGGGCCAGGGAGGATTTTTGGGAGGGAAATTTTGAATGCGAGGGGCTGTTTAGACATTTTGTAAAACTCCTTTAGGGTTAATTAGGAGGTTAGGAGGAGGAGGGGGGTTTATGTTGCATTTGAATGAGTTTTGAGATCTAGGGTTTGGTGTTCTTGGACTCTTGGCTTTGCCGGAGATCGTGGGAGAGTTTTTCCTTCCTCTCGAATTGAAGGAAAGTTGTATCTTGCAAGTGCTTTTCCTTTCTTATTGGAATACAAGTGTTTGCCTTGATTTTCTACAAGTTTCTTCTCGGATTTCCACTGTTT
>NW_021319178.1:2643610-2672284 GCF_001605985.2 Dendrobium catenatum
TCTCCTCTCTTTTTGCACAATTACAAATCTTTCTCTTGTTGAACCAGAGTTAAAGTAGTGATATTCAATGATGATGATATTGAGGCCAAGAACAAACCTCTAAAGCTAATCCTAGTAGTTGAAGCTTGAATGCTTGATGTTGTAGTAAGTGATTATTTGCTTATATTTTTGTGGTTGTACTAGATATTTTATACTAAATATTTTATATTATAAACTAGACAAATTATCATGTCATTCATTTATTATTGTTTGTTATTTTTAATATGATATTATATTAATATATATACACTATATAAAAAAATGTATTGCCGTGTCCGCGCCGTACCCGTGTCCTATATTTTCAAAAAAAAGCTATCCTGTGTCCGTGTCGTGTCGTGTCCGTGTCGCCGTGTCCATGTCCGTGCATCATAGGTTGAATCATGTTAGTTATCTGTACACGATAGATTCTATCATACAAAGCACTTGATGAGCCTCATTTTTTTTATATTATAATAATAGTTTGAAACACTTTGTGGACCACCCACCATAGGAAATGTAGTCATTTTGACGGATTTGTCAGCTGGAAAAAAAAAGAAAATCCACCAGAAATTATGATTATTGGCAGATTTTCGACGACATTTCGGGCGTCATAATGAATTTTTGACAAAACATTTTCGTCGAAAACGTTACCGACGGATTCATGATTGAAAAAACAACCGTTTTTGAGGCATTATCAGCGGATTTTCTGTAAGAATTTCCGGCGGATTTTCTGCAAGAATTTCCTGCGAATTTTCCTGCCGAGAATCCGTTGGAAATTCCCGCCAATTTCCACCGAAAATTATGGCAAAAAGAATCCACGCTTTCCTTGTATGCGTAGGCCTGCGAGCGTAATGCATAAATTCTTTCCTTCTACCGCCTACCACCTGCGACCATATGCGGTGGGTGGAATAATCTATTGATCTCATAGAGGATTCCTCACCAACTCCAACCTGACTCTTTCGAAGCAGTGTATACTCATCATACAATAGATAACATAAGATTAATCATTGTATAATTGTTACTTAAACAGTTCTCTTAATATTACAAACTTATAGACTCACAAAGGCCCTTCTTGCTCGCTCGTCCACTATTGCTAGTCCCTATTGCTAGTCCTCCTAACGCTAGTGGATGCCAGTGTGCAACTTAACAACAGCGAGTTCTCTACAACGTATCTCTTTATGCAATATACTTAGATTAGTATTCATAACTAAATAAATTATTAAAAACATGTTAAAATTCCTACCAATCATCGCTTGTGCTTAGTGTGTGGAATTGAGCCCCCAGTATGGAGGGCACTGCCCATGCCCCCAACATCAAAAGCTCGGTGCTATCTAGTATGGTCCCTCCTAGTATAGTCTTGGCTGCCCCGAGCTCTGATCCGATTGGCCCATACAGTCTCGCCAATCCAAAGCGGTTGCTCGCCTAACTTTCTAATTTTCGTAAGCATGTCTCGCAGGCGAGTCAATCCCCGCTTCTCAAATTTTTTTTGATCGTTACATCTTGCTGGGGCTACCAGTAGAAATTTCTCAGCATATCAAAAAGTAAAACATAGAATATTTTTTGTTAGATTAATTAAAATGCACATGTATTATTGATACTGTTAATTACAAATCTCAAACTTCCTATACTACATGTCGCGAACTTCTTGAGGGATTTTCTTCCAAGAAATATATGGAGCATCAAACTTGCTCCATTTGATGTCTCGTATCTTGTGTGTGAGCTGCTTAGATGGATAAAACCTACACAAAATATTTTGTTGAAACATTATTTATCAAAATATTTGAGCAATGTAAAGCATGCATTACCTACTTGTCACCCTCATGCTCAATCAACATGCACCCATCTGTCGTCGGTGCTGTTGCAGTATGGGTGAAAGGTCCTCCTGCAAAGGCCTGAGCAGGTGGTGGGTAGTATTATGGCAGGATGTATGGTGGGTATAGATAAGTGTTAGGGACTCTTAGAGAAGATGGTGGGGGTAGTACGGGTAGAAAGGCGCATTGTGCGTAGGATCTGGTAAAGACAAGAGGGGGTTTGGGGAGTAAAGGATCTCAATAAAAGTGTGTTAGAACTTATAAGGATGAAATTGATCCCTTTGAAAGAAATGACACGTACAAAATTACTAAACTTCTAAGAGAAAGAGACCAGTAGGATGCTAGTAAATTTTCTCACCAAACACAACATTAATGGAAGTATGAATAGGATTCAATGATTTTGTTGGTGATGTAGAACGGGAGGGGGGTGATAAAAATTAAAGATCTAAAATTCCATCTCAAATTTTCCTTAATTAATGGATTTGAATTTGAAATTCAAATAAGAAAAGAAGGGAGGGAAGAAGGGAATTAATTTTCTCCTTAATTGAGGCCTTCAATTAGGAAGGAAATCATTGAAGTAGGGGAGAGAGGGGCCGGCCAAATGAGAGGGAAGGAGGAGGTGTCTAGGTTCAATGAATAATCAAGCATTAATTGGGATTGGAAATTAAATCTGAAATTAATTTCATATTGGGAGTAATTGGAGGGGTTTCCTAAAGTAGAACTTATTAAATAGGAAAGTTTTTGAAATCCAAATTTTATTTGAATTCAAATTGAATAACTTTCCAAATTAACAAATAGCTAATTTATGAAAGACTCTCAATTCAATTAAAATTGAAATTTAAAATTGAAATCTGTCAAATTGAAATACACCACATATGGAAAGGGATTAATTTGGGATTTGAAGATTTGGAGGCAAAGAGAGGCACTATGTCTGGTGGTCGAGGGCTAGGGTTTGATAGTGGCGTCTAGGAGTAAAAGGAATGTTTTGGGAGGTTTTGGTAGGGAAGAAATGATCCTTGAGGCCGGTGGTGGTGGGACTTATGGCCGACGGGTGGAGGAGAAAGAAGGGGTAGTGGTGTACGGTTTAGAGAGTAGGAGGAGGGAAGAGGGAAGCTTGGTCAGCGGCTATGGAGTGGGTATGGCCGGCGGTCAAGGGAGAAGAAGAAAAGGAGTTCAGGGAAAGAAAGATAAAACCGTGAGCTCGGACGCTTCTTGCGGCCGACGGGCGATACGTTTCCCTTCACCAAGAGATTTCAAGCCACGAGCCCGAACTCTTCCTGTAGCTGGTGAATACTATGATTCTCTCCCATAGGGATCTCACTAAAGTCCTCCCAAGGAACATAAGTGCAGAATAATTTTTTTATTAAAAATCCAACATACCAATACAATAGCAAGTGCCTCTATATATAAGCCTTAAAAGAAACTAAAAGACAACTTTGCCTCTTGGGCTTACATAGGACAAAACATGATCTTTATTTCTTCTTAAAACAGCTTTCTAGTGTAAAAATTAAATTTTTATATTAAAAAACTGCTTTAAGAAACAATAAGAAAGTCGGTCCCAAACAAAGCCTAAATTTCCTCCATTCCTCTAATTACACTATACTAACTGCCATCTTTGCTTCCAGAACATTCAGGGATTTATGTGGGATGAAGAAAAGGTGAACTCTGAGCTGAAGAACTACATGATCAAAGGTTTCAAAGATGTGAAGGACATGTGCAAGACCCATAACTGTGATCTGCGAATGGGAGCCTTTACTCTTGGGATTAATCGGGTTGCCCGAGCAACTGTCCTTCGAGGTTGGGAAGCCTGATTTTATTATTATTATTATTATTTTGGGCCTTCCTCCAATGAGTAAATAAGTGCAAACAGTCACATAATTTATCTAAAATTTTTGCTTCTAGAAACTTCTCTGTGTAATTTAATATATAGTCTTGTTTGAATTCTTTCCTATTGTAATAGCAGTCATCTGCTGATGACTTACATTTTTTCCCCTTAAATAAAGCTTCTAATAGTGACTATTGTTAGGCAACTAAATTTTTATCTGTTGACAGAGAGCTTTAGCTGCTACTATCAGCTAAGATGTTTCGAGTGCTCTTAAAAGCCCAGAAAATTGCATGTCAAAGCGTATTTATTTATCATATTTGGAAATAAGTATTGTAGTTTATTTTTTATAAATATATTTATTTGATATATTTTTAATTTCATTTAAAATCAAATCAAATTAATTTTGAAAACATTCAAAAAAATAACATTTTAGGTGTTTGGAGTAATTTTAAGGATATGTAATAATGCAGATATAATATAGCTCATTTGAGATTAATCATTAAAGACTTTAAGTTTTTCTTATGCTCATTATAACCCTTTGAATCCTTATTCTACCATGTATTCTCTTTATTTTTGAATGATTTATTTATAGGCTCATAGAAATTTGTATCATAACCATCTTAATGAAATCGACCATCTTATTTGTCTTTTTTTTTTAATGAGAAAATAATAAATTTGAGTTCTATTATATCCATTTTTATAAGTGATAAGATGATCATCTCTTTTCTTAAATAATGTATTAGAAATTGCAAAATCATATAGAGCAAAATTTAATATAATTTTATCACCTTCATTAATCGCTTCAAACTTATAGCCACCATGAAGATTTTTAAAATCTTCTGTCTACCAACATATCTATTTAAATATACTCAAATTTTTTCAAGAGAGATATTTTGAATTAATTCTTCAAAGTCATTTCGAAATTTTAATTTTACACACATATCCAAACCGATTTGAGAAGCATAAACTCTTATAATATTAATAATCTTAGCATTAATAATAATCTTCAAAGTTATAATTCTATAAATAAGGGGATGATTTTATGCCTAAATCAAATAAGGAAACACTTACAAAATGATAAAATAATATTTATATAATTTTTACTACAACAATATCATGCCTTTATCCCACTAAGTGGGTATATAATTTTTACTAAATAAAAAAAAATCAGTTCATCAGGTACTATAGATTCAATTAATCTTCATGCTAAAGTTCTATTTAAGTCATTAATAATATACATGATGAATTGTTTAAAGAAAAAAGTTAGATTATATTAAAAATTAGGAGATTTACATACATATCATCAAATTACATATCCCAATTACTTTCGAATGTTTTTCTTAATGCACACCTTTGTTGTTATGTGAGGTTTCTTCTGTCACCTGAATTAAATTTTAATCGGAACAATTTTTTTATTGTTTCTTAAAACAATTTAAAACAATTTTTTAATAAAAAAAATAATTTTATTCTAGAAAATCACTTTAAGAAATAATATGAAAGCCGTCCCAAAATAAAGCCTCAGGATTTCCAAAATCCGGATTTCGGCCCCTCAAGATTTCCAAAATCTGAGGATTTCGTCCCAAAATGAAAGTTAATGAAAGTTACCAAACAATTTTCAGGATTTTGGCCCCTCAGGATTTCCAAAATCTGGATTTAGATGATTTACGAAATCCTACTTAAATCAAATCCTGAGTGCTACCAAACAACCCCCAAGTGTTTCAAATTTTACACAGCAAGAACCAAACTAAGGTTTGTTTGGGACGGCTTTCTTACTACTTCTTAAAGCAGATTTTTCGTACAAAAATTTTAATTTTTATACTAAAAAGCTATTTGAAGAAGCAGTAAGAAAGCCGTCCCAAACAAAGTCTAAGCCTCAAAAGAGTAAGAAACAAACAATGTAACAACAGAAAAAACCTGTGATTCCAATGACATAAGCACAACATAGCAGAAGATTCTTTAGATTACACCAAGCAACTACAAATTTCAGCCACTATTTTCTACAGCAAAAGGCAATTACACTTTCAAGAAGAAACTTGAAACTAGTTTTCACATATAAATGCTATAACTATTATGCAAAACTTTCTTGAATGATAAAACCATAGTAACTTTAGATAAATGGAGCCATTCCTATAAGCTTCTTTACAGACCCAATGCAGATTTGGTTTTCCTTTAGCTTTACATTTTTCCTGATACTACACACTTCCTTTCTGTAAGCCATTTTACTGTACGAAGCAACAAAGCAAAAAGTAGGCTGTGCAATTAAATACTTCGAAAAGATTACTTCTTCAGAGACATTAAGGCAGTTGAGAGAACTTTCTTCCCGTAAGGACTACTACGGAGTGCAGAAGAATGTGATATGATGGCCTCTACAAGATCTCTATGAAGATCTTCGTGCACCTTACCATCATGAGATAAGATCATTTACTACTCTACGCCATTTAAATGAAAAGTAGGTAATAAAAAAAGTGGGGAAACAAGCTAAAGTACCTTGGATTTAATCAGAGCGGTTTGCATTACATAGTTTCCGTATGGATCTTGCAGGATCTGTGATAGTTGAGGAGATCTCATTAGTTCCTGAATAATTTTGGCAAAATTGTCCTTTTCGGCAAGTTCGAGGCATTTCTCAACCACATTACTGCTGTACTTCTGCACTGAAAGATGATCATAATTTCCCATTAACTGTTGCAGTACGACAGTGGTTGCCCATGGGTCATGTAAATCAAGGATATATTGAACTACATAATTCCTGCACGAAGACAAATTCAAGAAATGGATTTGTCATTCTATTATGTTTGGGTTCAGAAGCAGTTTAAAAAATAAAAAAAATGTGATAAACAGGAATTGGAGTGCAATGACATACCCATATTGATCTTTGGAAAGGATCAGTGAGTAGGATGAGATCTTAGCTATAAGCATCTGCTTTTGATCATCGTCTGAATGCATAAGACATTTTTGAAGAACACAGCAGCCTTGGCGATCTGTGGCCAGCTCTACACAATGGCTAATTGCGGCGTCGACAAGAAGCTGCAAGATAAGGGTTGATAGTGAGTCGAGTGGTGTTCATAGGATGAAATTTATCTTATTAAAAACCAAGTGGTAGGCCAATACATCCCAAAAAAACGCCCAAACTAATGCTAATTAGATCATATCATATTTAGAAATATCCCAATTCTTTAATTTCAAGCTTTGTCAATCATTCTTTATTCATTTAAACTTTCCAAACTGATTTAGGCTTAGTTTAGGACGACTTTTTTACTGCTTCTTGAAGCATATTTCTGGCATAAAAATTAAATTTTTTTACTAAAAAGCTTCTTCAAGAAGTAGTAAAAAAGCCATCCCAAACGAAGCCTTACCAAGCCAAAAGAAAGCATTATTTTTTTAGGATCACGGTATAATGAGATTTGGATGATCATAAGAGAGGGCATTTTTTGAATTAATTTCACGTGTAATCAATCATCAGTGAATTTCTACTTGCCATCAAGGCTGGTTTGGCATTTAGAGGAAAAACACAAGTACAAGCGTATTTCCACACATCAGGCAACGAGAACCCAAAGATGAGCCTATAATCATTGTGCAACGGCTTAGCTATTATTGAGTACCTGCAAATAAAATGATGAAGCATAGACATGGACCGAGGCTTCCACTAATACAAAGGAAAGAAATGGATAAAAGTCCCGAAGTGCAATTAATAGCACATTTTATACATTTTAGGCATTTACCAATAAAAAAATATTCTTTAAATTTAAGCCTAGGAATGATGAGTTGGGGTGGGCATGCTGGAGTTTACAATAACAAGAGCTTGTGCAAATTAATGACTGCATATAATTTAGCAATACGTTCACAATAAGCTTGAATCAAGAATTTTTTCTTTAATGGTAGTCATTTATGCTTCTTATATAATGCATTAAGCTCTCTCAATGTTAAACTTCGCCTAATATCTAGATTCCAGAGTAGCAAGAGCTTGCCCAATACAAGAATGGTTCACAAGCCCAAGATATTAGAAAACCAGTCATTTTCTATCATTCTTCCAATGTTTTACAGATCCAGATCCTATCAAATGTTTTTAAATGTTGCTCTTAACATAATTCTTATTGATTGTGATCTACAAAATATACTTCCACCAGATAAATAATGCAAGGCAAACAGGAATAGAAGGGACATAAGAGTATAGACCATGCCATATTCCTAAAATCAATAAAATTTTGAGAATTAAAAAGAAAATAATTTTCAAGATAATCCCCTTAGAACCAAGAGATCTATGCAACACAATGATTAAAAGGTCCAACAAATGAAAGGACAAACTATGGTGCTAAGATGTTAATCTCAGATGTAAGAGACCTCCAGCAACTTAAACAGAAATCAGGGAGAAAATATCCTAGTTGCATAAAAAAACATTATGATCAATAGATTATTTACATAGTTGAAAGAAAACTCAAAGGACCAAAGATAGCTAACATAATATTGCTATCATTATCACTGTTTGCCCAGTTAAAACTAATTGAGAAAAACCTGTCCACTGATACTATGAAGAAATCTAAAAAATTATCTGATTTTGCATTTACTAAAATTAAGGGTAACGATATTTCTCAATCATCATTCATGACCATTACGTCTTAAAAATAAAATTCTGAGCTGAGCAAGGGAAAAGGGATGACAGAACTGCTTTGAGCAAAGGTATCAACTGAGATGGGTGAAGTCAGCGGTGAAGGATTGGGCTGAAAGTGTGGTTAGAGATAACAATGAGGGAGGAAAGAGAGCATTTTGAGGTGATTGCATCAGCCTTTAAGTGGTCGGTAGAGTTGCAGGCTATGAAGAGAATGAGGTGCTGCTTGGCCCGGGGGGTACAAAAAATTAATTTTTTATACTAAAAAGTTATTTTAAGAAGCAACAAGAAAGCCGTCCCAAACGAAGCCTTAGATGCAAACATGAATAAGCAAAGGTTGATAATGTACAATTTTATCATAATAAACAATTTTGGCAAGGTAATTAATTGTATTGGCATAACAATTAAGGAGGTTCATGAACTTTTGGATACTTCAAGCACACTGTAAATACCTGGTATGGATGGAACAAAGAAAATATTACATGCTTTGCATTCAATGACGACTAAAAAGAAAAATATTCAATTGTACAGTAATTTAAATATTTGAATGCTATCAAAAGGTCATTGAACATTCAAAAAGGTTTGAAGAGATGAAAGTAGTAAAAATATGAACTGGATGGATACAACTTACAGATACAAAATGCTACGGTGCTTAGGCAGATTAAAACTTATACTAATAACATTAAAATTCATAATGTGAAAAGAATCCCTAAAGCTTCAGCAGTTCAAAAGAACAAATAACATTCATGGTTGATTAAACTGCCAATTCTGGATTTGAATTTCATATTTTCCTCATCAGTTTT
Organism: Dendrobium catenatum; assembly: GCF_001605985.2. NCBI lineage: Eukaryota > Viridiplantae > Streptophyta > Magnoliopsida > Asparagales > Orchidaceae > Dendrobium > Dendrobium catenatum. Next base: position 2,652,671 of record NW_021319178.1, read on the forward strand.
AAATGTCTCGGCAGACTTTGAAATTAAGCCATTCCATGAATTTGTAATGGTTTCAATTTCTCAGCAGTCTCTTTATCACAAAAAAAACAACATGCAAGACTGAGGAAGTATTTCCAAATAAGCAGGCCTTTCTAGGATCTAAACTCCAAAGTTTACTGAAATCAAAGGGAAATCAATTCACTGTATATTTCTTAAGAGAACTTAAAGACCACTAGTTTTAGTTTCTGCATTAGATAATGATAATGTTCACAAAGCTTTTAACTTCTCAATAAGTAGCATCATTTCATGCATCTTAGCTCATCCCTGGCAACTTCTTCACATAATATTTGAGAAAGTGACTGATAGGATCCTTATTTAATAATGCATATAGAAATCTCCAGACTATTCGTCTGTGACCAATTTAATGCCGTGCTCTAATTTAGTACATCAACTATACAAAATTGATAAAAAAATGTTCCCTCATATTATAATTGTGAAATAAAATTGATCTCAATTGATCCAAAACGATCCATTTGGGACTAAATGAGGATCAATTTTGTGTAGTTAAGGACTAAATTGGAGCAACATGATACTTTAGGACTAAATTTGCTATATACGAATAATTAGGACTATTTTGAAGTTTACAACAATAATACAACATCAAGCCTTTGTCCCATTAGATAGTCGGTTAGATGAATTCTTTTTCTTCATTGTATTTTATTAAGAGTCAAATTCTCATTTAAATCTAATAAAAAAAATGTCATTTCTAATACTTTCTAACCAAGTCTTTTTAGGTCTATCTCTACCTTTCTTAACATAGGCTAGATCTATTACATCTATTCTCTTAATCGGGTCATCAGAAGGTTGACATTTTATGTGACCAAAACATCTAAGGTTGACTTCTCTAATCTTATCTGCCACTGAATCCACTCCAACCTTTTCACATATATACTTGTTTCACATTCTTTTTCTAAGTGTAAAGCCACTCATCCACCTGAGCATTCTCATCTCTATAACACTTAATTTTATGCTTCTCTTTTAATGGCCAACATTCTGCCCCATAAAGCATTGCAGGTCTCACCTCCATCTTATAAAATTTGATACATATATTTACATCTCACTAATATTCCTCTCTCCCTCTCCAAATCTGAACACAATTCCTCCACTGGCTATGCTTATCAGAGGTAGAAGAAAATTCATCGTCTCCTAAGTCAAACCACTTCATCGATCAACAATCCTTATCTTAATCACTGATTTTTCTTTGAGAAGGTTTTTTTCTCTTAAATGCTACATTTGCCCACCCAACAAAAAAAATTGCTCTATATAATGGCGGCCAAGATATCCACTAACTTTTGATCACACCACTGACCACTTCAGTAATCTCCATTTCTACACCAAGTTGAAAGGAGAAGAATAAGTGATGCTCTTCAACACCATGCAACCATCATCTTATATAATGTTTAGAAGTCATAAGCATGATAAGTTAGCTATGAATTGGATATTAACTTTGGTAGCCACTAAATTTGAAAATTAAAACTATATTTGGTATAATATTTTTGTATTGTCATTTGAAACATTGTTAAGCATATCAAAATAATCAAACCAGATATCTCCATTTCTTACTAGTTTGCTGGCCAAGACAGAAAAACCATCATGCTAATATTGTCTAAATACTTAAATTTATATAAGATTAACTAAAAAATTCTTTCAAAAACTTAAGCCAAGAAACAGATCTAGATAGCTGGGTTTGTAGTATGTGTCTTCGGAGGAATAGAAGCTTGAATGAACTTTAACATGAGTTGGAAATTTTGTAGAATTAGCACAATTCTCTACACTTTAATGTTCATGGGAAAGGCCAAACCATTTTTAGCAGAAGCAGAATGAAGTGCTGTGTATAGCAAAGATGGTCAAACTATCACATTAACAAGTTAAATTATAATATTTTGTAAGTGTTTCTTTTCACATAGGATAAAGAACGAATTTCAGATCTGCAGAGTACAGGGTTCTGACACATAATCTTATGGAAGACTGGGCTAGAATGATATGTTTACATTGGCAAATAATAACCAATCTCAGCACAAGAAAAACATTGATCTAGGAAAGACAGATTTTATCAGATGGTAAACTGTTAAAACAGCAGTGCGTAAAGAAAGATTGCCAGGAATCACTAACAATTGGGTGATGTTGAATGAAAATCTAAAAACAAGAGATCTAAGAAATAATATTTGCACAAATTGACCAATATTATATTAAACTTTAAGTTTTGATGTCAACAACAGATGCAGCTCCTGCAGAAGCATAAGTTGTGATCATTTTGTTGCATGAGTTCAAAAAGTTACCTTGCTGTACTTAGAAAGATATTGCAAGCACCGTTGTGCAACATGATTACCATTGATATGCTTCATTACTGAAACGATATTGGGAGCCAAAGATGACACAACCATAGAAATCTGCTCTGGCGTCCGCACAGTTTCAATTATCTTTTGCACAGCACGGGTTCTGCACTTAATGGAAAAAAGTCACTTAATAAAAGGATAATGAATAAATCTTACCATCAACATCGTCATAAATCATGAAAAGAGAAGTGTACCCATGCATATCACATGAGATTCTAATAAGTTCATCATTATTTCTGGTAACGACTTTCAGTATAAACATCATTTTCTCTTCATTGCATACTTCGAGAAGCTTTTGAATAAGGTAATTTCCAAAAGGATCAGTCATGAGCTCAATGATATGGAAAATAATCTCTGAAAAGATCTTGTCAATATCTTCCTGACTACCTTCAGCAAATTTTCTCTGCAGAAAACGGCATCCATGCTGATCCTTTGCCAGCAAAACTATTCTCCCTAAAACTTCATTGACTGAATTGTATTTTTTCTGCATTGACTTTGAAGCAATCCCAGAGTAAAAAACATCAGAACATGAACCTCTATAGCTTTGATTATCCAATTGCAGGGATCCATTATTCAGACCGTAAGGCTGGCGGGCATTGCCATTTGACCATCTCAAACTGTTTTCATCAAAAAGCAATGGTTGATCCGGTGCAAAAAGACTGGGCCTAAGAACTCTAACTGAGTTCACACCATGTGACCTAGTCAAAATCTTTTCTGGAAAGCCGTGAATTCCAACTTTATCAAACATCTGATGCCTTTGGAAATCCTTGACAGAGCAACTTAGACCATTAGCAGATAATACCTTCTCTCCATTCCAAGAACAAAAGTTCTCAAATCTCTCAGATGACGGCTGACGCTGGTATTGGCAATAATCCAACAAATTAGATTTATCATAAATTGTATTACCGTTCAGATGTAGATTTTGATTACAATGTTCAAGGCGTTGAGGGATAGGAAATTCGAAGCATTGGTGCAAAGTATTTCCATTAAAAGGCCCCCTACCAAAATTAATATTCTTTGGAACTTGATGGACTTCAGGCCTTTGATTTTGTAAATTCTGTGCATATAAGTACTGTTGATAGAAACGGCCAAATCTTTCATCTTCCATGCTATGCCACAGCATACCTTGTTGAGCTATATGCGAGGGAGGGGATCGAGTATCCATATAGTAGTTGGGCTGATATACATTAGGTAATTGTACACCCTGTGCGGTTGGTAGCAACTGATGAGTATTGAAGCAAGAATTGGGCATAGCCATGGTGTTCATTGGACAAACCTGCTGATGGTCGGAAAAGTTGCCCACTAAACTCCGTGCGATTTGGTTTGGTTCATAAACATTGCCAGGTTTAAACAATTTCACATTACATTGACCATTAATTCTATCACATGGATCTATAAGCTCATTTCTTGTCATAACAGGAGACTGCGCTTCAAGCTCAATACTTGATAGAGTTACCCCAGTAAGGGTTCCAGATGGGGGTAAACTCATATCTATGGTATCATATCCAAGAATGGAGTTATTTTGGTGGTTTACATTCTGTTCATTTTGTAAGAAAGTTCGATTCAGAGGGCTTTGCTTGCTCGTAACTGGAGCAGGAGAACTTGGTTTTGATGTCAGATTCTCTTCAATGCTCATTTCCTCTAGTAACCGTGCCAGGCATTTTTCATCAGGCAAATTGGAATTCTCTTCCCTATGAATCGCCTCAGGAAATTCATAACCCTTATTTAGTTTTCTTTGGAGTTTCTGGGGACATTTGGAAAATGCCAAATCGCCATTGTAAGACATGCACCCTCGATTTGTAGCAGGCAGGGGAAAATTAGATGGTTCGGAAGCCTTTCTGCTTTGAGAAGATAGGCTACCAGCCTTTTTGCTAGAAGAAAATTCCATCGTCTTCCTTATGGAGTCTCTATCCATTTCTTGAGAATGAATAGTGAGGCTAGTTTGCTTTAAAAGATGGTTCCCAGAAGTTGCATTGGGAATTTCCCCAAGAAGCTTCTCGAATTCATCGTAGTCTTGCTCAACTATGCATCCTTCCATGGCGAAAACAGAATAATCTTTTAAGCAGCCTGAAAATGCCAGGAAAAGCCAGTTCTTCTCAGCAATGCAGATCCAACAATGAGTTCCTTCAGGCCACAAAAATTATATATCAGAGGAATTTAAGTATATTTAAATTAGATAATTAGCACACTTTTCCAAACCATATGCAATCAGTCAAATAAAAAAAAGAATTGAACAAGTCCTTAGCACTATTTTTGCTAAAAAATGAAAAGTTCAGGAACACAAACCTCGGCATTCAATTCATAAATAATATTCATCATAAAAAACAGGAGAACAATGGCTTAACAAAATTCTCAATTTTTGCAAATTGTCATCAGTCAATGTTGCAACATATCAAGGAAGAAATAACTAAATTATTGATGAAAGACTAACACATATATTCACAAGAAACTTGAACCTAAAGATCCCCAAATTCCCTCCCCTTCACACAATAATCCAAAAGAAGAGAAGAAGAACAGAGCAATGAACTCAAATACATACTTTAAACAATCCCAATGCTCTAGATTCATAACTTAGCTGGATCAAATCCCATAAAAGATAAAAGAAAGGAACTAATCTGAGATAATTACCAAATGGAATCCGTTATCAAAGTTAAATCATCAATGTCCACCAGAAAACAATCCCAAATTCTCAGCGAGGAGTTAAATATAATTTTCAGTTATTATATGGAATAATAAATGGAACGCAACTCTGTAAAACCCCTAAAACCCTGATCATCCCCAAACAAAACCCAAACTTCTTTCCAAGAAAAAGAAACGCAAAATCCGGAAAACAAAAGCAGAAACGGCAGAAAACCCATTAAAAAGGATCGGAAACAGGGAGGACACGATCGGCCGGGATCGCAGAGAGATCAAGGAAACCGAAAGGGCATCGGTCTGAGGATCAGAAAGAGACTCACCGACAATGGAAGGAAGCGATGGCTTACACAAACTGGTGCAAAGTTAGGAGCATTCAGAGAAGGTGAAAAATGAGTTTTTGGGATTCGGGAGGAATGCGGAAGAACTGAATAGAGACTGACGGATTGTAATGGTCATCGAGAGAGGCGGCGTGTTTAAGAAGCGAGAGAGAAGGCAGGTTTTTAATCCGCAACGGCTGCCCTCTTTCTCTGTTCCCCCCTCTCTCTCTCTCTCTCTTCTCCAGTTCGCTCTCTCGCTATTCTCTCTCCCGGCATCTCCCTAACTAGTTTCCGTATATAAGGTGCTATGCGCAGTGTGGGGTTCGGAGGAGGAGCACATCCATGCAATGCATGCATGCATGCATGGATGGACGGATTTTTGGTCCACCCCTTCGGTCTAAGCGTTTCTTTGGGAGTTTTTGGGTTGGGCTTTAGGTTGGGTTTAGGTCAAGATTTGGTGATTTCAAATAACTTTGGTGACTTTTGGGGATTAATGTATAATATTTGTAAAAATTTTTCAATAGAGTTAAGGGCAATACTGCAATTTCAAAAATTATTATATAAAAAAATTATTTTCATTTACTTTTTTAATAACCTAATAAATATAACTAGGATATCATTCATTTTAGTTGGAAATAATAGGGAATATTTTTTTATTGATTCAAAAGGTGATATAATTTAACCAGAAAATTCAATTGATCAAGTATGAATATTTATATACATCATTTGAGTTGAAAATTTTTAGAAGTATATTTAGGTACAACTGAATTAAATTTTAATAAAGTGATAGTCAAACTGAATGTCTTTAGATAATGAACTAAATGATACCAAAAGTGATCTAATCTATATCTAGATGAGTTCAAAACCAGCCCTCATGAGGTGTGGTTCAAATTTTCAAAATATTAATTAATGCATTAAATGATTTCTAAACTTTGCATGCTTGTAATCAATCAAATGAAGCATCTTTTCGAGAGTAATCTAATGAGACTATGACACTCAATTCTGGGTTCTTAAGACAATTTATTGCTAAAAATTAGGGTGCACTTGAGGGAGTTAACATTAAATGTTTGAAAAACTATTTTGAAAATCTTTGCTAAAATTAGTAAAATGCCTAAGAAGAAAATTATAAATAGATGTTTATTCTTTATATAAAAGGGGAAGTTTGGACCCTAAGCTAAATTTGGAGAGAGCTTAGAGCTTCACCCGATATTTGACGCCAATAATCACTGTCAGCTATCGTCGTAGCCCAACCATCATCACTTGATTGATGTGGCCATTAGTCATTGCATATTCATTATTACATGACAATCATCACCTGATAAGTCAAGCTATAGTCTCCTGAAAATCGTCAACCAACACAATCACCCAACCACCTTTATTAGGGGTGTCAATATTTGATAAGACCCGAAAACTAAACTAGACCCAGCCCAAAAATTCTGGATTTGGGTCAACCCATTTGAAAAGTGGGTTGGGTTAGAATTTCAAATACTAACTCAATTGTAAATTTAGGTCGGGTTCATGGTCTCCCTTATGCTCACGTGCACATAGTCGCCCCAATGCTCGCACTCGCACCCGTGTCCACACGCGCACTTGACCTCGCACCTGCACTCGCCCGCTCGCAAGTCGTGGCCTCACCTTCTCATTCTTGTAGTCGTGGCCTTGGCCTCGCTCGCTCATGGCCACAAGGGTGAAAGTTCATGAGGGTGGTTAAATCCTAAAGAACTAGTCCCGAGACTAACTAAGAGGGAGGTGAATTAGTTATTTTAAAATTTTCTTAATCAAACGAAAAAATTAAAATCTCTTAATACGAAAGTAGAACTAATTTGATAATAATAGAAATCAGATATTTCAAACACTAATCAAATCACATAAAAATGAAAAAATTAAAATGCAAAAAGTAAATAGAAAGAACACACCAAGAATTATAGTAGTTCGGTCAACTTGACCTACATCCGCTCCGTGGAGAATCCCTCTCTAAGTATTACACTAAACAGAAGTGACTATCCTTTTGCTCACACATTAGGACGGAGAAGCTCTTACAAAATCTTTCCACCGACCTAATGAGACAAAGAACCTTGAATCCTTTTACTCCCTCCTGAAGTAGGCAGAGAATCAGAAATTTTTTTTTTCACCCTCCTAGTGAAGACAGAGGATCTGGGAATCCTTTCACTCCCTCCTGGAGTAGGCAGAGAACTTGGATCTAATGATGATGAAGATCTCCCTCATAGCCACCAAGGAACTAGGACAGTAGCTTGAATATGACGATGAACATCTTTCTTGGAGCAACCTTTGTGAATCCCTCATAACTTTCCCTCTCTCATAAGGATCTCTCTCTCTCTCAAGCTCTCCCACTTCTTTCTCAGGTCAACTCCACAGCAAAAGATTAACTCAAGGGTTAATACAATTGCTTTAATAGAGAGCATCCAAAATAAGCAATAATTTTTAATTATGCGCAACTAATCATCCTATACAATCGATAGATCTCATGTACAATTAGTACAAAACAACCCTTTCAGCCAGGACAACCAACATTGCCCTGTACGAATAGTTCAAGAGAATTAGGCTGATTGTCCCAGACGATTATAATATTGTCTAGGATGATTAGTTTAAATATATTAAACTTCGTTTAGTATGATACCCGACGATGTCTAATTATCCCATGTACTTCTCTATCATCTAGGATGAAAAGGGTCAATCATCATAAATGATTAGTTGAAAAATTATGGTATTCATCCAGTACGATAGGTGGCGATCCCTTATCGTCCCATACATATTCTCTGGTATCTAGGATGATCATCACTGATCATCCTGTATAATCATATTGAATTAAGCTTTACCATAATTATTCTCCAAATCACATGATTATTTTAGGCATGATTGTCCTAAATTGTCAAGGATAATATATATCCTCTTGTATGATTAGTACAAAATTTAAAAATTAAAATATTTCCTAAATTGTGATTGACAATTATTTTTCACCATATAAATTGATTGTCGTGGATGATAGGGATCATCAAGTATGATTAGTTTAATCACTCATAATTAGTATTGATGCCCTAATAAGGGTTTTTGTTTTTACTGATCGTCCAATATGATTTGAAATTGTCTTGTATGATTAGGTCAACAATATAGAATTCTCTAACTCATCAAATTTTCCCCTTAAGTGTATGTGCAAGGTTACTTAGCTTGGGCTCCACCAAATACATATGACTTGACTCAAGAAAAGTAAAAAGTATATTGAAATTAAATTTCTAGAAAGACTTAACCCTAGTTTACCTGATCTTGAGCTAATTTGCATTGCAAGTGATCTTATGGACCTGAAAGGCAACCAAAATAGATATACAATAATAGAAGAAGTTAACAATTATATTTGTTATCATCAAAATCACAGTACTTGGATCCAGAATTACAACAAAGGGCATGCTGGTTAAAAAGTTGGTTGGGTTAACTTGGGTTAGGGGCCGACCTTGTCCAGGTCTATATTTTTGACCCATTTTTCTAAACAATTAGGGCTCGAGCATGGTTAAATAAAGGCATGAAAGTTTTGGGTTGGACCCAAATGTAATTCGAAAACCCATTTTGGCACTCTTAACCTTTACATAACTATTTTAGCCCAACCACTGTCTCCTAACTATCATCATCCAATTATTTTCTTCTGACTACCAACACTTGAAGATTATCACCTATTGACTTTGTAGCATGTTATGATTGATAATATCTATGAATGTCATTGCTATAAAGCTGGCACACATTGTCATAACGTAGCATATTAAGCGAAACCATGATATAACTAATAAGGTTGATGCGCAATGTTGAAATTAAAGCCAATACTTGCTGACTTCGTTGCATTTCATCACACAAAATGTCAATAAACACCATCACCAATAAATTCAATGCATACTATCACCACTTAAAAAAATCACGATAGGCATGCTATGATTCATTAAGGCTTGATAAATTTATGGGAGCTTCACTATGAGCTAATAAATCTATCAAATGTGTTTGATAATTTTTTTTTAAATCATTTTATATTTGATTGATTAAAATAGATAAATAATAGTTTTTAAAAATTTGAAAATGATAAAATTTTGACATGCAAGTATTTTTCACAAATTATCTATTGTTTAGTGCAACTATGGTAAACAAATCATGAAAGTTGGATTTATTGATCACTCTTTGTAAAAATTTAAAGTCATTCTTTAAAACTTTATTTAAAAATAAAGGAAAATTGAATCACAATTGATCAGCCTTAATTAGAGCTATTCAACCCATTTAAATAGCCTAAATGGCTCTATTTTAAAATAGCTCAAGTTTAAAAGCCTTTACGGAAATATGAGATCAGACTCAATAAGCTAAGATGTGATTGAGTAGTTGACAGCTCTGTCTACTCAACAAATCATAAGAAATCTATAGTAAAGGAACCCCAATTTCACTAGTCAAATGATGAGATCCATTAAATTCTAGCTTACCCAATCTATTAAGCTCAAATAACCTAGATTGAAGTCTTCTTGATAGGTTAAGAGTTAGAGAATTTCTTATAATTTGTATTACTAACTCAACCTAAAAGCTACAAATCCTTCAATAAATTCATAATGCACAAAGTGAGGATTGAAGGAATTTATTCTTCAACATGTCCACCAAAGTATAAAGTAAAAGACTGAAGAAATTATCCTAAAGTTCATATTAAGCTTAAAGCTAAAAAAAAGGATTTTGTCATCAACAAGTCCATTATACATAAAGCTTCAGATCAATGACCCCTCACACTGACCTAATGTAAATCTAAAGGTTCCTTCATTACGCATGCCAAAATAAGAAATATAGGGCAAAAGGTACGGAAATCTCCTGATAAGTCAATATAAACAAATCAGGTAATCATTCATCAATATCCATCACATAAAACACAAGGCAAAAGGAACCAAAACCTCAAAACTCAAGCTAAAGCTATGAAACGAGTGCAAATACTAACTCTAATGAGGCTCTAAAGTTGTGAGCACAATAACCACAAAAGTCACAAGAGCAGAAAGAAAGGAAAAACTTATGAACATCTAAAAGCAAACAATGCCTTAATTAATTAATTTAAAATTTATACAAATTTAAATTATATTTTTTTACAACATTACACTAACTAAAGAAAAAAGAAGAGAAAGGTATATTATCCATCACAAAGGACTGAAATCTATCTTTTAAATCTATGGCTGAAGAGGAAGTCGATAGCTTTACTCTATTCCTTCTAAAGACTAGGTATTATGCACTTCTAGGTTCTGCACAAAGCAATAGAAGCATCAGCATAAAGAAGATAAAAGACTATATAAGCATGTGTAAAACTACGAAAAGAAAGGTGTACCTGAACTAAGGTCTTCTGTAGCTAACTAATTGGTGGCTCATTCCTCCTAAAATTTGTGTAAATTAATAAGGGTACCAGTGAGTAACTAAAGAAAGAGAGAAAAGCTCTACATACTAATAAAGTAAAATTGTACTTTAGTAGAAGCCTTATGTGACAACTAATTGACTGGTATCATTTTCTTGTAGGGACTTGTACAAAGAAGTGAGGAAACAATATACAAAAATGGGTAGTGTAAACATAAGGCAAAAGTTAAAAAAAAACTAGAAAGGAAAAAGGCATACCTGAGTTGAAGCAAAATGTAGAAATTTTGAGACCGCGAAGTCTCGCTAGCTTGTGAACCTACAAAGCATGAGCAAACTCTGAATGACGTTTATAATTATATAAAAGAAATATTACATTTATATATGATTTTAATAAGGATAAATGTTGAACATATATAAAAATGTCAGAAACTAAAATGACAGTGGTGGTAAAAGAGAACAAGAGGCGGTGATTCTATCTACTAGAGTCAGTATGTGGAGTAATGCTCTAAAGATCTAAGCATGAAGTACTATATCATATACTATGGGTCCTTACTTGATTGAAGCCGACATTATAATTGTGTTATTATATATGGATAAATCTAAAGGCCTACAACACAGAAAATTAGCATGACACCGTGATAGACTCTTGGAGATATGCAAAATGAAATCCTCGGTGGGACGTTCATAACTTATCGTTGGAGATCCATAGGGCTAACTAAATTAAAATAAATGTGGTTTGCTCTAGACATATATCACATTTGTTAGGGACATTTATTGACCTCTACAGCAAATGCAAAAAAAAAATCAAAATTAAAGAAAGAAATATGCACACTTGTTAAAATCCTTGCACAAATCCTGTGGAAATCTCGTCGCCCGATACGAAATCATATCATGCAGTACGCAAATGGTGCTGAAGTTAGTCACCCATCCTCTCACGTGTGTAACCCCTACCTATTTCTCATGTACACAACCTTATCGTTAAAAGAAGAACAAAGCTTCACTCATTCATTTCTCTACTTCTTACCGCCCACAAACTATGACACATGAAAGCTTAAACCTTCGATCTCTATTCCGACTGCGGCTCCCTTTGCTTGATCAAACCAATCTACTTCTTCCCCATTGATTTCCATAAGCCCAGATCAATCTCCAAAATCCTCCAAATCATCTGATTGAGCCTATCGATCCACTGTGAAAGTTGAAGATCCCAATCCTTGTTCCTTCCCACCTCCTACAATTGTTTGCACACTCAATCCTCCGGCCCACACCTCCACACTATAAACTTCCAACCATTCAATTCCTCTAATCTCCTACTATCGTCCGACTCTAACCTCTTGATCCATGCACGAAGTCGATGAACCTCTTGATCAACCCAGTCCCAGCGAAATCGTAACCCTTCGATCTACCTCCACAATAGGTGTCTCAAGCCACCAGAAACTTCGAACCTATCTATCCCTCCATTGAATTCTCACAATCAAACCCAACATCTGACCCACTCTAGCTACTGCTCCCAGTTCAATCCTTTGACTAGTTGAATTCACTCATTCAGATGAGAGCTTCATAATACCTATCACAAGCTCCCTCTAAAACTTAGCCATAACTTCTCCTCCTTTCATATAACTTCTTCATCCCAATATAACCAAATCCCTCCTCTTCTCGAGGCCTATAACCGATCCACCTCCATTTCTCTCTATCCTGTCGAACATCTAAATCCTCTCCAGATAGTAAACTCCACCTAAATTTGCCCACTCAACTAATCCAACTCAAAATAGCCCTTTCACATACCTCACCCAAATCTCTCCCAGAAAACTCACCTATTTCTCTTTTCTATCTCTAAAACCTCTTATATATATATATATATATATATATATATATATATATATATATATGGAGAAAGGAAGAATGGAACAAAAAAGAAGAAAAGTTAAAAAAAATATGAATGACATTCATGGGGAGGTACATTAGTGGGTGATTGGGCTTCAATCAGTCACCAATTGCATCGATAAGCGTGCTTATTTTATCTTATTATCTTTTGCATGTGGATGACACACGAGCACCTAGTTTAGGCCCTCCTAGATCTTAGGATTTGTGTGTTTACTATTTTTATGCATTTCCCCTCATATTATCATAAGGGTTAGTCAAAAACTTACTTTAAACCCATATAACGTAGGGACACCCTAAGGATAATAATTAAGGACATATCTAGCGAACTTAAAAAAAATTTAGGAGCTAGGGTAGATCTTTGAATGACTTGAAACTTAAAACACTTAAACTTAGTGACATCCTAAACCTCCCAGAATTTTCTAGGAATTTTTTTGGGACCCTTTAAACCCCTTAATTAATAAACCCTAATTTACCCGTTAATTAGGCTCCGATAACTTCAGAAAATTGTAATAAATTCATTTTAACTAAGAATATTACCCATAATAGCTCAACGGCTCATAATTTAACCCTTAACCTCAAATAATTAGAGCCCTTTAATTTAAACCTTAATTTAACTTTAACTAAAATTCACATTTTTACCTTAATTAAATAATTAAAAATTATAAAAAATTCCAAGTTTTCTCCAAACATTTGGAAACACCTTTTTAAATCATTTTTTACCTTTTGGGGCGATTCAAATAAGTTTAGAGCTTATTTGGATCAAAATCCCTAAAACACCCTTAATAAAATAATTTTTAATAATTCATTAATTGCCCAAATCTTCTGAAATTCATATCTTGGCCTAGAAAATTTCAAACCCAACAAACTCAAAGCATAACTACTCCTTGTAAGACCTAATATTTAACTAAAATGTTGAAACTCCTAAATCTAGCCTATTTCTAATAGTGACCTTTTGGATCCCCCTTAGCCTAACATATAAGAGGATCCCGAACTTTCTAAAATTTGCTAATATAACTTAAAATTTCATTATTATTACCTTAAGGATTAAAACTGATATACAAACTAAATTAACTAAAATTGACTCCATTCTATTAATATTTCAACTTTAATTAAAGTTTCCTTTTCAGACCTTCAATAAATCTGAACTCTATGTAATTTGAACTAACTATCCGACATAGGAAATATCCAAAGCCACACAAGCCTGTTACACACACATAGCTTTATTAGGTCACCACTTCTAGCTCTAGGATTAGGGCCGGTGATTTTTCTTTTCTTCTTCTATGATGTGATAATTTTGTATATGACACGAATGTTGCTTGAATTGGCTTACTTTGATTTGATTTGTTATGATGATGTTTATTCTATTACTATACCTGCTTTGCTCATGATATGATTTATACGTTAGATTGCCCATGGGAAAGGGGCGCTTTGATACTAACAATGTCTTATGCATGTGGCCACACTCATATAACATTGAAATAAAATGAGGCTTAATCATAATGCTTTAAAACTAATGATATTTTTTGCAGATACTCCAGAGACTGCTTAACCCTCTTTAAAATTAAAAGTGCGTGGCCAAGTGTGTTTATTTTTCTACATATATATAAACTGCTTGGGATGTTATAATTGCTTGAGACTTTTCTATTAGGATAATCATGCGGGAGTTTGAGTCTAGATTTTTTTTTTTTTTAAATGTAATCTGATGTAATTATTATCAAGTTGTGAAAGTCTTCAAAAGTGATGTATTTCAAACTCTCGGTACCTAAAGAGAAAAAGAAAGGCCCTTTATAGGGAAATTCTTATTCATTTGGGTATCCTTTTGGAGAAGAACTATACGGAGCCCGAAGAAGATGATCCAAAGGAATATGATCCATATGAGGACGATCTAGAGGAGGATAATCAATTTAAAGATGAAGACTCGAAGATGAAATGCCTTACTTTTAAGACTTGTCTCATTTATTAAGATTAAAATCCAGGATATTGTCGGTGGGGCCTAGCCACCATTATTTGATCATGGGTTGTACTTATACGGCACTTACCATAGACTTTTTTACTTTACTTTTTGTGAATTTATATTGATGTATTTATATTGATTGTGCAATAAAACTTATCTATTTTTTCTAGGTTTCTTTCTTGTATGTATGTGACATGTTTTTTTGCTAGACTCTCTGGGATAAAATTATTTTTCTACTCATAATCAAATTTTAAAATTTTAAGAATTAAATAACATATAAATCTAACAACCTAGGGAATAGCCAGAGTCATTTGGGGTCGCATGTATAACAATTCATTTTTCTCTTTCCTTCTATAAGACACTTCCCTGCCCGTGGGTAAAGTCTGAATAATCTGGCCTATGAGGATGAGATGTCAGACCTGGAGAAGCTTAGTTTATTCTAAAAATTATTTTTTATAAGCCTATTTTTTAAATCTTAAGCATATATAATTCACACCTTTTAATCAGCATGAATCGCATTAGAAATTAACCTAATTAAAATTTAATTATATTAGCTCTAGAAGCATTCACCCTTCATAAGTCCAAGACTAATTAAAAAACTCACTAGACGTCGATGTTACTTCCAAAATACTCAGCCCACCTATCCATCTTTCATAAAGATCGGACTACATGGATTTTACGTGCTTAGGTGATTAGCTGACTTTCCTTTTCAGGTAGGATATAAGTCCATATTGCATTATTTGGGATATGGGTGTTAGTGTTGGGTATAACACTAAACCCATCTTAGATCTAGGATTTAAGGTTACTACATTGAGCGTCTCGTAGTATACCTAATCGGTGGGTAAGTTTCCTTCTCTTCGGAAGCTATAAATCCTACCTATCTATATCATATAGGTGATGCCACCTCTATCCTTCCCCTCTATATGCTTTGAGTGATTGATTTCTTTCTCCACTTTCTTCTTAGTGCCTTAGTTCCTCTGGATGTCAGTATAAGCCGTGTATGTTAACTAAGCTGAGTTGAGCCCTTTCTTTCCCTTTGAGTAGGAACTTCCTAGTCTCTCTTTGTCTGCCAATCCCCTTTTCAAAAAGAATAATATTGGATCCTTAATCGAGAGTATTCTGGGGCTCTGGCTTGAGATGTAATTAATCACGGGGGCTTGCGCCCGTGGTAAATAGAATTTCATAACAAATAAACCCCACTCGAGCTAATGCATCGGGTAAGGTAAACCCATTGACACTGATCAGGTCGTGCATATTATCACCCATCGGGATGCACTAGCGAGAGTAGCTATCCTAAATGGTTGATCGTATATAGGATCTATTCTGCCATCCCATTGGTTCGCTTGCAAGGAGCACAACTTGTAATCGTTTCTATCCCTCGGGGTGGTCCGATCATATACCCTCTGCACTCTGTAGCTGACAGATCCCTTTCGGAGGTCCACAGTCCCTAATTGAAAGTTTTCTTAGGTCGAGACCTAAGATGTAATTAACCAAGGGGGCTTGCGCCTATGGGAAACCAACATCAAATAAATCTAATTTGAGCTGATGTATCGAATAGAAGAAATCTTTTGATTATTGGGTCATATATACTATTACCCATTGAGGTGTGTATGTAAAAGCCAACAATATATGTTTCATAACAAAAATTATAATAAAATAATGCAAAGCATATAAAAAGAAACAAGCCAAAAAAGCATACCTACAATATAGATCAGAGCATGCTATCAAACTACTTAGCTTGCATCTTACCCTTTTCCTGACCTAAAATTAAAAGAAAAAGTAAGAATGAGCTAACACGGCTCAGTAGGTGATCGTGGCCTAAAACATGAATCAACAACTTAAACCAAAAATGCTAAAAAATTTTGTGATGTAATTATAAACTAAAGTACTATATATAAAACTAAGGCTAAAATGGATATCGATACTAAATATTTTATAAACATTCAAATAAATATAAAAAAATTTACTAAAACTAACTAAAATATAAACAAATATCAAAACATTCCTTAGGCTCCAACTTTCAGCATATATAAATAAATAATAGAATCCCTTCTCGCTGCCAACAAAATTGTTATGGCCCCAGAGCTAAAGTGAAAAAAAAATTCTTTTCATTTTCCCTTTATTATATTTTTTCCTCATTCTATTTTCCTTTTTTAAAATTAAAAAAACAAATCAATTTGATATATAGAGCATATTAATTGCATTAAAGAACACAAATAATAGCAAAAAATATCATTATATTTTATAAAGTTAATATTTACATTCTTTTATAAAATCATGAGTCTAAAATAATATATACAATAGTCACACTAGCTACAAGAGAATACATATAACTGAAAATATTAAAATAAAATTAAACCAAATTACTACATAGCCTCATGTTACAGGGTCTTTACCTTTACTTGATATCACATAAAATCACATAATGAAATAACTAAAATCAATGAAAGATAAAAAAATGATTAATATATTATAAATCATATAAGAAAGTTAATACATCAATATATACTATATGTATTAGTCACCTATGTTAATTGATCAGTCCTATTATACATCAAATCTCATTCTTTTGATCAATCAATCATTCTATCTATATCATTCAATTGTTCTCGTTAGACTATCAATTATATAGTTATGTAGTAGTATCTGTATTCAATAACGATAAATAATAATAGTAATAAATAATCAATATCAATAATTAGTAATCAATATTTTATTAGATATTCAAATGAGGGTATCATGTATCTTGCTCCTACCCTTATGACTTTTGTTTAGTTTTTTCTTATGATTCTCAATCAATGTGCCCCTTATAACTTCCCTTTATGAATTAGTGACAGTCACTCTGACTCCTTATAACTCCTAATCAATATCCAGCTTATTATAACTCCAATCAATAATCAGTATCAAAATTATACACCATATATAAAAGATTTTAGAGGTGATCCCCATAAGTTTAAGTGATGTCTCTCGGCCACGTAGCACTTTGTCATTTACAGGGCTCAAGAGGTGACTCCCATGGCGTTGCACTTTATCTTGTATGATACTTAATTCTCATTTTTTGGCTGGTATATATCCCTGATACCATTCTCTGAATCGCATGCGTATATTCATTCACATAAATTATTTCAATCAATATCACATTTTAGTATTTTCATATTACTTCACAGTACATTACTTTTCAACCCATTTTCAATATATTTTTTTCTCATTCATTTTACCAAAAAATTCATATACACATGTTTAACTAATGAAAATATAATTAAAATCATATAAAATTATTCATAATGCTTAAATATATAACATATTAAAAGTTACACAATGATTTAAGAGAGATAAAATTCATAAAAAGTAAATCCATTAAAGATAGAGATAAGAGAATAGTTACAATGATTATAACACTTTTTATAATAGAGGTTGTTGACCTCGATTTTATCAAATCTGTGGGTTTGGAAGGTTGACTTGGTCAAATTGATTAGTTTTTTTCAGTGGGTCAATCTGTGTTTGCTGAGCCCAAGACCACTCCCAGTTAATTCAGTGGGTCAATCTGTGTCTGCTGAGCCCAGGCCCAGGTACTGGGTCAAACTAGTTGACCAGGTCAACCAGGGTTGACCCAAATTGACCCCATTAGCCTATTTGAAGCCGATTTGATTTCAAATCAATTTCAAATCCCCTTTGGACCCATCCCCATCATTCCATGGGTCTTGATAGGCTGAATTGACCAAGTCAAACTTTGACTTGGTCAACCCAGGCCTTAATAGGTCATTATGACCCATTAGGACCCAGTAGAGCTTAAATTCAAATCCAAATCAATCCAATTTCTTGCTTGGCTCAAAACCCTCACTCCCTTGACCTACTTGACTGGTTTGACCAAGTCAAACTCTGACTTGGTCAAATCAAGTCTTTAATAGGTCAAATTGACCCATTTAAGGTGCATTTAGAGCCTAATTAATGGGATTTAAAGCTCCTAATGCATTTGAATTTCAAACCACGGCCTAAATAGCCTGGTTTCCCTCCCAATTTAGAGAGGATCGAATCTCAACCGTCCATGATGAGTCTAAAGTGTTCAAATAGTAAAAACTATGTATCATTTAGGATCTTTTTCCAAATTCTTGAGCTGTAAGCCTCCATAGCCCGAGATTTCTCGTGGGAGAGCTTTAGAGACTTCCCTCCACCTTCCCCAATCAAAACCCGACGGTTATACCTCGCCGGCGGCAAGATCCTAGCGACCCAAAGGCTTGGACGTTCAAGGCTTCTATCCAACCAATCCAAAGCTCGTTTGATCGTGGTTTCAAGAGGAGAAATATACGAGGACAATCTACAAGCTCAACCGTGTCAAAGATTCGAAGATCCAACGATAAAATCATTTGAAAACCCTTAGAATAGCTCACATCATATAGATCTAAATAGCTTTTTGAAAAGCTATTTTTAAGCCAAACAAACTATCCCCCACGATTTTTGTTCATGTCTAGGACTCGTGTTTAAGATTTCGTGAAATTTGGCGGAGTATTGAAGGAGAACGAAGCGAAAAACCCATTAGGGTTTCGGGTTTTGGTTCGAGCAGCCAGTGCTGATCTCAACCATTGATCTTGCGATCGACGGTCACGATCGAAGCCTTCTGTGGTCTGGATTGACTGCGGGTGCTAGCCCCGTCGTTCTACAGGCCACGTGGAGTGATCCGAGCCGTTCGCTCAAACCGCGCGAGATCGGACGATATCTGGCATCTGCTGACGTGGATGAGTGAAGACCGCCGCCAATGAATGCCCGCGGTCCCGGGATCCAATCCCGGGCCGCCACGTGTCTTGCCACTGAATGATTAATTAAAAATTAGTTTTAAATCTATTTTTTAAACCAGATTTCTTGTATAAATCATAAAAAATCTAATTTTGCTCCGTTTTCGACGCACAATACATCGAATCGCTCGTATTTTTGTTCTCTTTAATTTAAAATTATTTTTAGATAAAAATTTTATTTATATTTTCTGTACTTTTAAAAACAGTAAAAAATACTATTTTAATTATTTTATTACTATCATATTATAATATTATTATTTTAATTATAATATTAATAATTATATTATGTTAAG
>NW_021319178.1:2674112-2726714 GCF_001605985.2 Dendrobium catenatum
TATATATATATATATATATATATATATATATATATATATATATATATATTATTCTTCCATGTAGGTGGTCATGCTCAAGCTAATAAAAAGGGGGGCACCATCATGATTTTTGATATTATTTTATGCAGGTGCTTGCTCATCCCCCTAAATAAATGAGGGCTAAATAAAAAAATAATAAGTATAACTGTTACAGGTGCTACATGTGGACTGCTTAGCCCTCATAATTAAGGGCATGACTTGGCACAGCGTCAATGGGATGTATTTTATTTTTTTATATATAACTGTTTGAGATTATAACTGCGCAGGATTTTTATTAGGATAACCTTGTAGGGAGTTTAGAATTTTTTTTTAATTAATGTAATTTGTTTGTAATAAATTTATTAAGAGTTATAAAATTGATATTTGAGCTGGGATATTCTTATCCAACTTGATTTCCAAAAGAAGAAGGCATCCTCAAAGGGGAGAGTCTTTTTCTATTTGGAAGATCGAGTTGGATGGCTTTAGATATCCAAAGAGAAAAGGCAATCATCCCCAAAGGGGAGAATTGTCTCTTCGTTTGGATATTCAAGCCACGACGGATCCAAGGAGTCAAAGGAGGAGAGATCCAAGAAGTCCAAGGAGGAAAGTTCCAAGGAGTCCAAGGAGGAGAATTCTAAGGAGTCCAAGGAGAAGAAGACGCCTAGAAGATTGAAGACTTGAAGACCAATATCCCACTCAAAGTCATTTACGTTTGTCATAAGCTTAGAAATTTGGGTTGTTGGCAGTGGTGCCCGGCCAGTTTACTTTTCCACAGACCTCGGGTTGTAATAAGGGCAGTTGGTCAATAGACACTTACTTGATTAGTTTGATTTATATTGATGTGTTTACATTGATTGCGCATTAGAAATACATGCTTATTCTTAGGTTTCTTTTCTTGCGTGCCAATTTTATTTTCGCCTCGATTTCATTAGGCACTTCTAAGGACGATAAAATATTTTCTACTCATAATTAATACTAAAAATTTTTAGATTTAAATAACAAAGAAATCTAATGAATCTAGGGAACTGTCGGAATCGTCCGGGGTCGCATGCATATTACTGCATCTTTCTTTCCTTGTTATAAGACATCTCCCTGCTTGCGAGTAGAGTTCGGATTATCTGGTCTATTAGGATGAAGTACCGGACCTAGAGAGACACAGTCTTTAAAAAAAAATATTTTCTATAAGCATATTTTTTAAAACTCTATAGCATTCATGAGCTGACTTTTCAACTAGCATGCATTGCACTAGTAACCAACTAAATAAAATTTAATTCCATTAGCTAGGAGCACCTAACCCACATAAGTCCAGGGCCACTTAGGAAACTCTCTAAATGTTGGTCCTACTTCCCGAAACTCTACCTCCCATTCATTTTTCATAATTGACTTGATATCATGGTTTTGAATCGATTAGGTGGTTAGCTGACTCCCCAATCCAGGCCGGGTTAAGTCCAGATTTTTGCACTATATTGACTAGGACACGGGTCTTAGTGTTGTGTAGAACACTAAATCCAACCAAGATCTAGGATTCAAGGCTGCTATATTCGGTCTCATAGTATGCCTTAAATAGTAGGTATGTCCCTTCTTTTCAGGGACTCTAAACCGTACTTATCTTCGTCACAAGATGACGCCACCTCCATCTTTTCCCTCACACATGTGATCGAGTGATTGACTTTTATTTTCTCCAGTTTCTATTTAGTACCCTAGAGCCTCCGGATGCTGGTATAAACCACGCATGTTGATTCAGCCCCATGGGACCTTTCTTCTTTTTGAGTAGGACTCCTTAGTCTATACCCCTATGCCAATCCCACCTTAGGAAGGATAATGTATAATCCTTAATCGAGAGTTTTCTCGGGCTCCGACCTGAGATGTAATTAACCACGGGGGCTTGCGCCCGTGGGAAACTTATCCTCACATCTACTAAATCCCACTCGAGCTATTGCATCGGGTGGGGGAACCCGTGATTAGGTCATGTATATTATTATCCATCGGGGTGTGTTGGCGAGAGCCTCTATCCTCAATGGTTAGTCGTATGCACGATCCAATCTGTCCCTTCCAATCGACCCGTTCGTGATGTGCTCTTTTGAAGGTCCACAGAGGTGATGGATAGAAAGGCCCTATAGAGCTTCTTCTCTTTTATGCTATATCCTCTTCCTCCCCGAATCTCTTCCTCTTTTCCTTTTTCCTTCTCTACCAAGCCACGCGAAAAAAGTGGAGGGGTGAGGGTGGAAGGGATATTTATAAAAAAAAATATATAAAAACATTATTAGTGGTCTAATGTCATAACGTCACATGTTGAATCCAGAATTATTATATAAATTGAGGCTTTAATACCGCAATGATATTTTCTGGCGCTGTTGCGCTCAAAGGCTAGTGCCTTGGCATTTACAAGCTCGGTGCCGCAGCGCTCCAATTTAGATAAAAATTCAAATATTTCATTTTAAAATACTTTTTATTTTCAATTTGTTACAAGAATCTCTTCTCTCCGTCGATAGAATCCCTTCTTAGCGAATATCAGAATAGCCATCGGGCTTTAGAGTTTTTATCACATAACAGATAACAAAATCTCTTTTCACCACTAACAGAATCCATTCTCTCTGTAAATTGAAATATTTTAATCACATATATTGAATATAAATTGCATTCTACTGAAGTAATCATAATATTGTTGTTTAATTTTACAAAAATACTCTTACGGTTGTTAAGTAATTTTTCACCCAGTATTTTATAGTTTTTCAAAACTAAGTTTTCATAACTTCATCACATTACTAGAGATTGTGTATAATAACGTTCTAAAGCTTTAACTGAACTAAAGCACACTTTTTTAGATTTTAAAATAAATTTTTAAATTGATAAAAATCGCTAATTTTCAAAATTACCTTGTTGAAAAAATTTTAAATAAATACTCAAAATGACCAGAACAATCGTACTGATAACATATCAGAAGTTACACAGATAAACGTTACTAGAATTCAATAAAATTATATTTTTATAAAACAAAATTATAAATTCGAATAAAAAACCGAAATACTGAATTTTTGAAAATTACGATACACAAAATGCAACCTACCTCAATCCAAGCAACTTTTCAAATTTAGGTGGTGGCTAAAAATGACCGTAAGCTTCTCGTAAAGGACTTTCTCTCACTAGAAAACACACACTTCTCTCTCACTTGAAAATAATTTTGGTGCATGTAATCAAAATGATCATCTACAATTTAAACTCACTCATTAAGCTTGAGCAATCTCCTTAACAAGACAAAGTTTTAAGCTTGAACCAAGTAACTTAAGGACCAAAGCATGATGATGAATACCAACACAATATCATCATGATCATCATCATAGCTATGTAACCACTCACTGCCCATATATATGCTTTTGATATGCTGTTATCATTTGATGTTCAAAGGCTGAATACACCAATGGCATGCATCATCATGTCATGGTCAAAACCCCATAGAGCTTTGCATGCAAGAAATTTTATAAATATTGGATCCTAATTTTCCTAGGCTTCAAAAGATGGTAAGGGAACACGTTAACATCACATGTTATGACTGCAAGCATTCCATTGTTGGTGCCTTACACTTAATGTGAGGGCTTGATCTATCATCACAGGTATCACTAAATTAGAAGGTTAGTGTCCCCATTTTCTACTTGAGTGTTCTCTAAATTAGGCATTGGCTTTTAAGGTAAATAATATTATATCAAGAGTTCTTAAAAATATATATATGATTTGAAGGTCTTGATAAATTTTTATGTCGAAAATTAGAAGTAAATTTTAAATTAGTCACCGATTATTCGTAAATGACAAAAAATGACCCTCTTGAGACTAAGATTTCGTTTGGGACGACTTTCTTTCTGCTTCTTAAAATACCTTTTTAGTATAAAAAGCTGTTTTATGAACCAGTAAGAAAGCCGTCCCAAACGAAGCCTAAGGATTTGTTTGAGACAACTGTATCTTTTATAAAGGTGGTTGTAAAGGTGTTATAGAGAAAATAATTTTTTTAACAGTTGTTGTAGAAAATAAGAAAACAGCTTCATACCATAAAAATTTACTAAAAACAATGAAAAAATAGCTGTCAAATAAAAAATGTGGTTGCAGTCTTAAATGCAAAAGTAATAATGTGATACTTGGAGATTAAATTAATCGCACATAAATAGCCAAGTGACTATTTTGAGATTTTTTTTTTTAATTTTTCTTTACAAAATGAAATTTATTATTATTATTATTGCTATTATAATATACAATTTTGATGTTTTGTATTTATGACTAAATAATTTTTTTTAATCATTTATATTAGATTTATGATAAAGAAAATCAGAACGTGAAGAGAAGTGAAGTTAAGAGAGCTTAGGAATATGAAAGTAAGAGAACAAGACAGAGAACCTCAACATTTGGCCTGCTTACTTGATCATAGACAAAAGAGGATGGGAACAAAAAGAAAGAAAAGAAGAATAAAGCTGTTTAAATTCCTAATTTATATGTGAATAGGACCCTGCAAAAGCTGATTCACAAAAGAAAAAAAAAAACTAAGTAAATCAAAGCTAATTTGGTTTGAGGTTGCATGGAAGAAAGAAATTAGCTAAAAGTTATCGTGGGGCAAAATGGCTCTGTGAGATTGTGTTAAAGTGCAAACTTGATCATAAAATGTTTTTTGAATGTTTGGGTGTCATAATAATGTTAAAATTTAGCGATCTTGGGCTAGTTGATTCATCTCCTCGATACGCTTGATTTGACTGTAAGCATTTCAGATTTAGCGATCATTTGAATTTTTAATTAATATTATGATGTTTTCAACTATTATTCAAGCACTTAATTTAAGCTTATTTGGACTCGAGTCGGACCACCTTTGATATTAGGGGTATCAACATTTGATATGAATTTAAAATCTGACTAACCCGTTTGTGAAACGGGTCGCACGGGTTCAACAAACCGACCCATTTCAAAATTCAGGTTGGATTCGAGTTGACCCAAAAACCCGGGATTGACTCGAAAACGAATATGCCAGCATATGGTAGCGCATGCCTATGTTTGCCCGTGTCTTCTGCCCTCGGGTTACATGCCTACGTCAAACCCTGTCTGCCCGCATCTGTCCACCGTCACGTCTACTTGCTTGCAGCCCATCATGACTGCCCGCCTGCAGCCCGTCGTGTCTGCTTGCGTCAGTCTGCATGCCCGTCACTGAGTCGTTGACAAGTGACGACGCTGTCGTGTCCACCTCACCGTCCCGCATCCAACACGTCCTTTGCCGATTTGCCATTCCAGGTTTATAAAATGATGTCGGGTAGGGTCAACCCAGTAACAACACGACGGCCAAGTTCGTATTTTCGACCCATTTGCAAAAATTGGTTAGGTTCGAGTCAATCCGTTTGAACTTGGGTTAGTTCCAAGATCGATCAGAATTTGACACCCCATGTTTGATATCATTGGACTTGTTTGATTGAGACGTTTAATTTGACTATAAATAGTTGAAATCAAACTCTAGATGACCATGAATTTAATATCTAAGATTTTTATTTTTATTATGCATCGAGATTCATACACAATTAAGTGAATATTCTCATCACATATCAACTCTCATCAATGATCATAATTTATATATAAAAAAAAAACCTTTAAATAAAATATCAAAAATATGAATAAAAGGTTTTTAGTCGCATGCTAAAAAAGAATGTCACTAAAGTTAATATTTAAACACATTTTAGAGAAAACTATAGACTTATATAACTCAAACTTTTAACAATAATATATTCTATAAATATTCCATAAAACTTTACACACCCAATCTTATATTAAGAATTTAAATGTGCATAATTTTTTAATATAATATTAAGTATTAAATTTATATTAAATAGCTAATGTGTTCATAATTTTCATAAAAAAAAGGTATAATATTTGAAGTGATTTTAATGATAAAATTAATTTAAGGAAAGGTGATTATCATTTCTAAAGAAAAATACTTTCTACATTTTTATAATAATCCAATATTCTTTTTAAAGTTACGATTAATGTCATTGGGCTACCATGCTATATAAGTGGTAGGGGAGGAACCATGAAAGGCTCGGGGTGAAATTTTATTTTTTCTTAGAAATATAAGCATTTATACTATTTCACCTATCTTCAATAATTGCAGTTGCTCAAATTTTCATAATTTTTTTTCTATTTCATACATAAAATTATACATTTTATTCATTATCTCGAATTAGAGAAAATTATTCTTATTCAAATAATTATTATACTAATATGATTAATAGATTGAGAAATTAAATAAGATATAATAAAACATCACTTTAAATAAGAAAAGATAGATAATTTTTAAACATTTTTAATAACTATATAATAAAATCATTAAATTTGAATATATTTTAAGTGTATTTTATATCAATATTTTTCACCAGCTATCAAGTCAAGTGAAAGTTAGCTAAAGTTGGGCTACCACCTGAATTTGTTTAGAGAGATTTACAAACATACCACTTTACTATTCTATTTACATATCTAACACCTAAAAATTTAATATTATATATATACCATCTTATATTATTTTAATATCAAATATGTCACCATATTTCATTCCCAACACTCATATATTTCAATCATATCACATATATTTGATATGAAAGTAAATTATAGGTGGTATATATGTAATATTAAAATTTTCGATATTAAATATGTAAATAGAATAATATATAGTGATTATGAAGGCCTCTGTTGCTCTAATTATTTTTGGTCAAATATAACTAGTCAGTCTGCATCCAAATGAAAAAAGGAATTGAATAAATTTGGAATATTTTCCATAAATAAATAAAATTTGGAATGTCCACACTTTTTCTCGGGAATGCAGTGAACGCGGACTGCGAAGGACTGTAATATTGAAAATTCTAATACAGATTGGGCCCGCAAATTTATTTTGGTGAGAATAGAAGGCAACAGTTTTGTTTCTCTTAGCGGCGAAAATATTGGGGCCCACATATCAATTATGGTCCACATTTAAGATGTACTGACCCAATACTCTTTTAAGAATTAAGAGTCCCTAAAATATTTTTTTAATATAAAAAAAATTACTAAAAACTGATTTAAAACTATATTTATTTTTTATTTTATGCTCTCGGACATCTTCAATTTTTTTTCTTTAAAAAAATTGCAAATTTTTTGGATGTTTTAGACTCATTTTTATATATTTCTTAGGTTACATTTAGGACATCTTTTAACCCCTATTTTTTAGTATCTCCAAAAAAAATGTGCTATAAAATTACTGTAAAAAATAGTAAAAAAATTATCTTAGAAATAATTTTTTTATTATACTTTAACATAGTTTTTTATTTAAAAACTTTTAGTTTGAAATATTTTTAAATGAAAAAATTTATTTAAAAAACAGTAAGAAAGTTCTCCCAAACTGCTTGCTTATTGCTTCTGGATATATCACAAAAAAATTATCATGATCAAGGACGAATCTCGAGGCAAAAATTAAGTTGGAAATTTCAAAAAATAAATCAGAAATCATCTGAACTCTGATTTCAGCAAACTTATAGTCAAACTGAACGTCTCGGAATTATGAAGCCAACGACACCAAATTTGACTTAATCTGAGCCCAAATGAGGGGGGGGGTGTTGAGGGATGGGAAAGATGTAGGAGACCCGAAAAGCAACTTATGCTGGAGTTATGCCCGTCGTTGACCATCGTCAGATTTCTACCATACATAGAATTTTCGCTTGTTGTTAGACTTATGCTTGTCACCGAACTTCTACACAACGCTGGCTTCCACCCGTCATCGGATTTCTACCAGATGTTGAACTTCTGTCTGTCGTCAAACTTTTACCCGACCGCCAACTAACGTCAGACTCCGGATACCAACTGATGTTGGACTTCTACCCCACTGCCAATTAATGACAGTTTTTATGCCCAACCACCAACTAACGCCAGACTTTTGCAAGGCCACCAATTAATGTCGGACTTCCATCACCTTTAGACAATGGTCTTTTCGACCTCTATTACCGGATAACAATCTTTATGACTTTCGTCGTCTGTCGACTATGATCTTTCCGACCAAACGAACATGTGAAAAGTGATTTTTCTTATTTTCACGTTGTAATAAACTCCATATGATATATATTTGTTACATCAAGCTAAGGCCTTCTCCAAATGAAGGGCCTCATTTGTAATCTACTGCAAATAATAGTTGATTCATTCAAATTGTGTTAGGCCCTGTGATTTTTTCCCTTTTTAAGATTTTCCACATAAAAATCTTAGTGTCTCTTAAGAATGCTACATCCTCACTTTTTATCTGATTGTGAGTTGGATCTTCTTACAACGCTAAAATGCTAAATTTTATATTTCTCTACCGCCATGAATATTATAGGACACAACACCTCTTAAAGCAGCTTTCTAGTACAAAAGTTTTAATTTTTATATTAAAAATTTACTTTAAAAAGCAATAAGAAAACTGTGCCAAATGAAGACTTAATCTTCTTTTAGAACACTTACTACTTTCTACAACAATTTTACAATAAATTTTTTTTAAAAGTAACAAAAAAGTAGTGACAAAAAATTTTTCCAAATGAATCCTTAATTTGTTTAGAATATATTTTTTTATTTAATTTAAGTTCAAAACTATTATTTTTTTTTAAGTGGATGACATTTGAATGGTGATTAATTAGCAATATTTTTATTTAAAGTTATGATTGTTTTAAATTTTTTAATTGCTTGTGTACATCACATTAATCTCATCCTATATTGAATTAAAAGTGTAATTTTAATTAAACTTTTAAATGGGCATAGTTGTTAAGTCTTATTGGATAGGTGTTTCTTGAACATCATAATGATATTGTAATTGGTTAAAGGAAAAAAAATAAAAATCACATCAAAGACATCAATAATTATTGGTAAATATTAATTTATTAAAATTCTTCCCATAATAATATTTAAAAGAATTATATTGGAGGCTGATCAAGATGGTTCAACATGGAATCACAAAGTTCATTTCAATAAATTGAAGGAGTATGTTTTAGGAACTTTAGGTATTGTAAGTTTAGTATGTCTTATAAGTTGGGTCCTCTTATTTGTCTTATATGTCTTGAGGCTTATTAATATAGTCTTGAAATAAATTATCCCAAGGCTTGTGCTTTATTTATTAGACTTATAATATCCCTTAAGAATCCTAGGATGATAGCCCATTATGGCTGAGATTTTATTATTATTATTATGGCTGAGATATTGTGGGCTTAAATTAGGATAATTAGGGTTTACAAATGGAGAAGCAAATGGACTTGAAACTAGTTGGAGATGATGGAGGGATGTTCAAAGTATTGATATGGAGTCTTTTTGGGATTTTTTCAAAGTTTTAAGTTATGGAATTACAAGTAATAGAAATATTAGTCTATGCAAATTATAATCTGACCATTTTGACATAATGTTAGTCTATGCAAAATAAGATTGTATTTATTAGTTTGTTGTGCTCGCTGGAGGGTTGCGGGGGTTCTCCACCTGTTTGAGTTCGGGTGCTTTACACTTGAATTTTTTTTAGTGCAATGCCCCGATGATGTGTACCGTAGTACTGCCCTGCGCTGCATTATTCACCTGATATTTTTCTATAAAATCAACATAGAGCAAAGCACCACAACACAGTATATTCAACGCCGCAGTGCTATTAGATAGACCAAATAATAGAGGTTATAGCATCGTAGTGCTCTAAACTGGCACTGCAATGCTCCAAACTGGCGTTGCAACCCTTCGAGGCGGACTAAACAATTTTCTTACTTATTTTTCTCAAGGGTGGCATTGCTTGGTGGTATATATAGGCTTTTCTCTTTTATGTCTTGTGTGAGAAACAATGTATGTGAGAAGATAGAACTTTTATTTTGTTCGGTCACAGGACGCAACTCTATGTTCGGCCGCCAGTAAAATCGCGCCACGCATTCTCACTATTTATTGCGCGCCCCGACAACCTGACCCGGAACGGACCCAGGATTGCTTGGTATTTCTGGATTTTGCTAGGTATTGCTCGTTATTGCTCGGTATTACTAGGTATTAGTCAATTTTTCTCGGCAATAACCAATACCAAGCAATACTGAGCAATACCGTGCAAATACTGAGTAATACCGAGTTGTACTGAGTTTTTCTAGAAAAACTCGGTACAACTCGGTATTGCTCGGTATTGGTCTTCACAGAGCGGTGTTTCTCGTTATTGCCAAGCAATACCTAGCAATACGGAGTAATACCTAGCAATACGCGAACATAGCATTCCCGGGTTCCGGCTCGGGGCAATTCATCGGGCCGCATGGTAAAGAGTAAGAGCACGTTGCGACATGTTATTAGCGGCCGAACGTAGCTCTACATCCGGTCAGAGGACCTAATAAAAGGAGAGTGAGAGAGAAGGGATATATGCACTTATTTCTCCTAATTTTTAATGTGAATTTCTTGGTGTGGTGTGGCTCTGTGATGCTTTCTCAATTTTGAGTTTTTTCACGTTAAATCCTGGTGTCATTTACTTTTTGTTGTATTATATTTTTCTTTTTTATTATGTTGCGGGCTTTACTTTCACATCCCCAACACATAAAGTTTATTTTCTTTAAAATTTTCTAACATAAGATGGTTGGGAATACTTGGAAGATGTGTGTCACTCCTTGGGATCTATAGTGAAAGAGTTTCTTTTCTTTTTCTTCTTTAGTATTTGTTCAATTTATTCTATTTCTTTTATCTTTCTTTTTAAAATCATATTGATAAGCACCCAGATTATTTTGACATCCATAGCTAATTAATTACATTACAGAAAATCAATAAATAGTGGAAAATATAATTCACATTACTATAATAGTCAATATTTACATTCTAACGGTAGAGTCCAGTCAATATTTACATTATGACAGTAGAGTCCAAAATAATAAATACATATAATAGGCTTTATAGGCTATAAAAGAATATACATAAATCAGAAGAATCGAAAGTAAACTAAAATATCATTCTAGTTAAACTTTAATCCACTGGCTCCTTATCTTTACCTGAAATCATATAAAATTATGTAATGAGCGAGTAACCCAACAATTAATTAAAATTTTACAACTAAAATCAATATAATAAGAAGAGAAATAATAAGATGCAAATCATATAATGAAATTTATGCATCAACATCTATATAGATTGTATGTACAATTTAATCAATTTATAATACATTATATCTTAGTCTATTACATCATCAAACACGGTATCAGCAAATAGTATCAATATTAGTTATAATATTAGTAAGAGTGTTAGTATCAATATTCTTAATGTCAGTCATAGTAACAATAATAATAATCACTAATCAGTAATAATAATCAGTATTAGTATATTATAAGCTATAAAATTAGTTACAATAATGAGTAATCAATGATAATAATCAGTGTTAGTAACAATATTCAAATATTTAGAAGATGATATCTTGATCTTACTCTTACACTTATGACTCCAGCTCAATCGTCCTTATGACTCTCAATCAACAAACTCCTTATAACTCTTCTTAAAAACATGAAAGTCTCCACGACTCCTTATAATTCTCAATCAATCTCTAACTTTTTATGACTGTCATCACTAACTCATGCCAGTGGATAAGGGGATCTTGAGGATATAACATGAGATTATTATATCATATATAAATATATCATTTTTATATATCATATCAAATTTAGACTAGTAATCATATTACATTATTATATAACTCAATCATATCAATCATTTCAATACATATTATCTTACAGTCATATTTGTGGACTTCCGAAAGGACACTGCCACTATAGAGTGTGAGGGTATACGATCGTACCACCCTGAGGGATAGAAATGATCGTAGGCCTCTATGCTCTTTGCAAGCGGGCCAATGGAAGGGCAGAATATATCGTACATGCAATTAATCATTGAGGATAGTGGCTCTCTCCAGCATACCATAATTGGTGATAATATGCACAACCTGATCAGTGTCACGGGGTTTCCCCCATACTATACATTAGCTTGAGTGGGGTTTATTTGTTATAGAATTCTTTTTCCCATTGGTGCAAGCCCCCATGGTTAATTATATCTCATGCTAGAGCTCGAGAATACTCTTGATTAAGGATTCAATATTATTCTTCCAAAAAAAAGGGGGATTAACACAAAAAGGGAGACTATAAAATCCTACTCAAAGGAAAGAAAAGGTTCAAGTGGCTTAATCAGCACACAAGGCTTAGATCAACACCCAGAAGGATTAAGGCACTGAGAAGAAAGTAGAGAAAAGAAATCATGCACTCGAAGCATGCAGAGGGAAAGGAAGGAAGTGACGTCATCTATGTGGCACGGATAGGCATGAATTATAGTTTCTAAAGAAAAGAGAACTTACCCACCATTGAGGTGTACTACGAGACACCCAGTGTAGTAGTTTTGAATCTTAAATCTAAGATGAATTTAGTATTTCACACTCAACACTAACACTCATGTCCTAACTAATGCATTATGAGCTTATATCTTTCCTAAAAACGAAAGCCATCTAACCACCTAAGCGAATAAAATCCATGCGGCCCAATCTTTATGAATGATGGATAGGTAGATTATTTAGGTCCTATGTTAGGTAGTTAGTTCAAGTTGTCTCGAGTTCAAGTTTATTGAAGGTCTGAAAATGAAACTTTTACTTAAAATTTAAATATTAATGGATTAGGATCTATTTTAGTTATTTTATTTTTTTATCCATTTTAATGCTTAAGGTAGTGATCTTTGAAGTTTAAATTACAATAGTAAATTTTAGAAGATATGGGGTCCTCCTATACGCTAAGTTAAGGGGGTAATAGGCTATGTTTGGGAGTTATAGCATTTTAATTAAATATTAGGCCTTAGGGGGGTATTTAAACTATGAGCATATTAGATTTGGAATTTCGTAGGAAAAGTTATGAATTTTAGAAGTTTTGGGTAATTAATGAATTATTAAAATTATTTAATAAGGGATATTTAGGGGTTTTGATCAAAATCAGCTCCAAACCTCTTGGAATCACCCCCAAAGGTCAGAAATGACATAAGAAGATGTTCCTAGGTGTTTGGGAAAAAATTGAAATTTTTAATAATTTTTTAATTATTTAATTTAAGCAAACATATGATTTTTAATCAGGTTTAAATTAATGTTCATATTAAAGTCCAATTAAGGGGCCTTAATTATCTGAGATTAAGGGTTAAATTCTGAAGAGTTCAAGGTATATTTGAAATTGAATTGAACATGAATTGACCTAGTTAGGCTAATTTGGTTAATCTAGGTTGTCTTGGTCAACCAGCTTGACCTAGGGCATGGGTCTGGGCCCAATGGGTTGGGTCTGACCCACTGTGTGCAAAGGAGGTAAGATTTGAGCAAAGGAAGAAATTGAATACATTTCAAATCAAATAAAGGTGATTTGAGTCAATTTGGGTCAACATAGGTTGACCTGGTCAACCAGGTTGACCCAAGGCCTGGGTTTGGGCTCAACAGACTTGGTTTGACCCACTGAGTACAAGAGAGGTGGCCTTGGGGCATGACTTGGTCAGTTTGACCAGGTCAAACTCCTTGACCCAAGGGTTTAAATAAAAGGAAGGTCAATAATATTATGTTAAATCATCATATAATATATCTCAACCCATTTTTAGTCTGTCTTTTTCCTACTAATTTTATCCATAAATTTTTATACATATATCTAACTAGTGAAAATATAATAAAATCATATAATATAATTCAGAATGATTAAATCTATAATATGACAAAAGTTATACGGTGAAAGTTAATGAAATAAGAATATAATTTATTTTAACAGATTAGATGAGAGAAGTAATATGATCGTTACTTACCACCCGTGGCGGAGCTAGGATTTTTTATCTGCGGTGGCACAAAATTTTGACTTTAAAAATACTCTCAAGCATTTTAATTTTATCTTGAAATTGACATTATGGTTTTATTTTTTTTTTATTATTTAATATAAGAAGATAAATTTTATGATAATAAAAAAAACCTTATTATCATGCTCATCTAAATTAATTTCAACATAAATTTATTTAAACTATATATTATCATACTAAACTATTTCAACTACTCTTCTACCGCATATTTTCATATGTAATTTAAGTAAAAATATAACTGAAAAATATTTTAAGAGCAATAAATATATAAAAAACTACATCTTATTAATATAAAAGTACAATCAAAATATATAAAATTTTATTATAAATATATTTTAAGCTACTTAATTTAAATCTTTTTTGAGGTTGGCACATGCCCCCCTTAAATTCGCCCATGCTTACAACGATTAGAACACTTTTTACAACAGAAGTGGCGAACAAAAATGATCAAAATTTGGCTTTCTCTCTCCTTTCTCTATCCTCTTCCTTACCCTTCTCCCTTTCCTTCCCTAGCAAGTAATAACTTAAATGGGGGAGATGAGAACCCTGGAATACTTCAATGCTTAGGTTTAGAATAAAATATATATAAAAATATTGTTAGTGACCTAGTGCTGCAGTGTTTCATGCCTTTTAATTCAATATTCTAAAAAAATCTCTCCATTGAATTTAATACTATATATTATATTATAGATTTTGGAATTGCCTTATAAGCCAAATAATTCAAAGAGATAATAAGTCCATTCATAGAATAATAAGTTGAGGGTTTCTTTTTTTGCCTCCTCCATTTATAGGACATTAATTTCTCTAAGTATGGACCATGTTCTTATCCATTCTCTTAAGTGTCCTATCCTATTACATCCTTGGACATTGAAAAAAAAAAAAGCTAATTCCTAAACCATTACTTGTACAATCCTAATTCATTTAGTTGGAAGCCATGGTCAAAATATAAGTATGCGCATGTATAAGGTTCAAATGTGATAGTGAAAGTTCGAACCTTATTTGAAACTAAATTTCAGAGCTTTTGACCGAAACCTTGGTTCAAAAAACAAGTTTGAATAAAGTTTGAACAATATTCAAATAAGAACCTTGTTCGAACCTGGCTCGAACTACAATTCAAACCACATAATATCATTTAAGTTAGTTCTAGAACTTAGCGTTCTAACCCAATATTAAAATTTCTTGTTTGATCAGAGTTGTCGAACCCATCTCCTACATTTCCTTGCTAGTTAACCTAAAAAGATTGCTGGTGTTGGAAGGGTCAGTGAATGCATTAGAAATTAAATAAAGAAAGCATTGAATATTTTCTAAGAATAGAGAAGCTTGTTGAAGATCATTATGAAAAGAAAAGTAGCCAAAGAGATCAAACTAGCTCTACGGTTGGGCAAATTATTGCATCCGATCACCGGACGCGAAAATAGGTTTGGATATTAATAAAATATTATTTTAAATTAAGCGCGTCAAAAGCGCTGGAAAAGTGCAGGTAAAGCGCAGTTAAAAGCACAGGTAAAGCGCAGTCAAAGCACACCTAAAGCGCAGTCAAAAGCGCAGGTGACGTGGCATGTTTTTATTGGATGTACGAACCTATTCTGCGCGTCCGGTGACCGGATGCAATAATTTGCCCTAAGGTTGGGATAGAGAAGATGCTTAGTACAAAAAATTTGAATTGTACAAATGTTTGAAAGTTCATGTCAACATGAGGAACCATTCCTCATAATATAATTATATTGATACGTCATCACAAAATTAGCTTGATTGGGCATGAATCTCGAAGCAAAAGCTAGTTGGAAACTTCAAAAATTAAATCCGGGAGTATATGAACTCCGATTTCAGCGAGCTTACAGTCAAACTGAGCGTCTCGGAAATACGAACACAACGACACCAAGATCGACCCAATACGAGCCCAAATGAGTCTAGACATTTTCTATTGTGAAATATATAAAATCAAAATTTCCGAACGTTATCAACTAGAATTCAAAATTATTTAGAAACTATAAGGAAATATTTTACTTACAACTGACAACTAATTTGTATTGTACATATCTTAAAATAAATTTAATGATTTTTGAAATTTATTATGATTACAAAGTTGATCAGAATATTCAGATAGAATTTTTTTTTTTTTTTTTTTTTTTTGGAAGTGTAAAGAACGTTATGACCTTGCTGTTATTTTGAATTGTTGCATACTTTTATTTTGAATTCAAACTTTTTGAACATTATTAATTTGACTAATGTTAGCTTAACAGGACTCTTCCATTTGTATTTTGAGTCAATTTCAAGGTCTTATTAACAAAGTCTGGAAAGATATAAGGAATCACTGGGCGTTTGAGTCAGAGAAGAAAAATAACAAACTTGAAGAGAGTGATTATTATTATTATATACGAATATTTGGGGCGAATTTCTTATTGCTTTATAAATCAGTTTTTTAGTATAAAATTTTTTCTTGAATTAGAAATTGTTTTACTATAAAACTGCTTTTGAAAGCATTAAAAAATTGTCCCAAATAAACCAGAGAGAGAGAGTCACTTGCAGGTAGGGGTGTAAACAAGTCGAGTTTTTGACTTGAGCTTGAACTTGATTAATTAATCGAGTTTGAGCTCGAGCTTTATTTTGCAAAAAGATGGAAAAAAAAGTAGAAAAAATAATAAAGAATAACTTAATATAAGAAGTTGAGAAAAAAATTTAAAATATTTTTAGCAAATTCGTATTTAAATATTGATTGCTAATGTATTTTAAGTGTATTTTATAATAATATTTTTTAAACGGGCAGGCTCACGAGCTAATGAGTCAAGTTAGAACTGGCTTAAACATATCTCGTTAGCTCATTGAGCTCGACTCATGAGTTATTTATCGAGTATAGCTAAAACTGGCTTACAAATTGATTTGACTTACGCCCCCTGCTTAGAGGAGGCTTCTGAAGCCTATAAGGTGTGGGCTATTCTGAGAATCTATGGATAGTGATAAATGGATCATCGAGAAAAAGCCCAGTAAGTATATATATATATATATATTATTATCTAACAATTTTCTTTTTGAGCTTATCTTTTTATCTACAACCATTAACCTTTGTTTTATTTCATGTTCTTTTACAAAATATATAAATTTTATGAAAATATAATTTATTTACTTGATTAAATTAAATTGCAATTTAAATTGAGAGTGTGTCTGTGTGTGATAATCATCTTATATCAATGTACATTGGTGCTAATCAAAATTATAATTATTAGTGCATCTTATCAATGTGAAAATGTAACAATAATAATACAAGTACTTGAAAGAAATAATCTAAAAAAGGCTCTCTCTCTCTCTCTCTTTTTAGCATCTAAAAGGTATCTATTAGGACATATAACCTATGGGATAACTTATAGTGCTGTCCAATAGGTAATTGTTGGTGTAGAGGTAAGGACACTTTTATGTGCCCTAAAAAGTAGATTTTCTAGCCCCATGAACTTGATGGAATACATTTGCATGACACCCATAAAAATGCCCTAATCGACTACCTTTTCTAATATCTTATTTTGTTAGATTTTTTTTTCGTAAAAACCCTCAAAGGAGCCTACACGTTACAGTTTTTTAGACCCAAGATGTTATTAACATCTTCCACCTCACCTTGGCCACTATCAGGAATAAATTAAAGAAATAGGAGAAGCAATAGTCATCGAAGCTACCTCAGGTTGAGGTGGCCCGATATGAATCATAGTGCCATGACCAGCAGTATAGAACTCCCTAACCAAATCATCCCCATGAAGCAATAATTCAACAATCGGAGTAAGGGGGATCAGATTAGGGGTGTGATTTTCAGCAAATATCCCTAGTAGCATGATCATTCCCCTCAAAGCGAATAAGTTGATTAGAATTAGCAAAAATTGTAACCAGAACGCCGGGGGGGAGGGGCGACATTCACCCTTCAAGTGCCCTATTTCTAGATTTGCAATTAACACAAAAGGGAGGAAAATTTTCCATCTCAATATGTTGAATATAACCAAAATTCTCAGGACCTAGCCAGAATCTGTCAGGATAATTTTTAGTAATGTGATGCTCAACTAGAATTCGTGCCATAGAAGGACTGGAACCGACAGACATCGCACTATCTACTTGAAGCAGTTTTTCGAACATGGAACCTAATCCATACTGGATATGAGGGGGAAAAATGAAGCCGCAAGTTGGGAAAGGAAATCCAGATAGGGATAACAATAGATTCCACGCCAATGTCAAAAAGAGGGGACCAATTAGTTAATTTCATGTAGCAATTGTCACAAAGTAGCATCTATACAAAAAAATTCAAATATAGTCTAGGTTATTTACCAATTTAACCAGAACATGAGATGTATTCAAAATAGTCATTGAAAAATCTCCAATCAACTTGAGGTTGTTGAAGAACTTCTAAATAGCAAGGACCTCCTCATCCAAGATCCAAAGAGAGTGCAAACCCCGAAATGTAGAGGATTTTAAGTTAGGAAACCTAGCATTTAAGGAGATACCAATGAGAGCATCAACAAACGAGCAAGATTTGAACTATCCACCCAAGAAACCCGGATCAGCCAGATGGTTCACAATCATTCTGGCCACTATAGGCCGGATGTGGACGAACCAAGAAAGAAATGAAAAAAACCAGAAGAAAATAAGGAGACTTCCCTGCGAACAGAGGCGACAAGAACTTCCAGGAGGAGGGATATAGGAAACCTTAGCAAAGACAAGGGAAAAAAAATAATGACTCTTTTACCTTATTTTGATAGAAATTGTGGATAAATACGACACATATTAGGCATCATAATAGGTGAGCTTTTCTAATGCATTTATTTGAATGAACATGTTTAAAAATAAGTTATATTTAAATTTTCCTAAGAAATATATGATTACCCAACACTCTTATTAAATGAAATAATCTTAACAAAATGACATTATTATGTGCCTCAATTAGTGGCGGAGCCAGAATTTTTTTAGGCTTATCGTGACTCTATTGATTTGTGTTGCTGAGCCATATGATAAATAATAGATATAAATAGATAATATGTACTTTATGAATTTTGAATGATAAATCAAATCTAGCAATTCTTGTATATCAATAACATCACTCTTATATAAAATAATATAAAATGGGTTAAAAAATGCATTAACTTTATGGGTCTTAAAAGAAATGATATGTTTAAGAATTGAGTAAAATAGTTAATAATTCTGATTGATTTACTAAAATATCCTTAGAGTAGCATTCCTTTTTTTGATTCTCTTAAACTAAATATACTACTTTTTATGATATATGTAGTTCATTTCTTCAAGACACGTATGATTGTTAACTTCTTTTATTATTATTGTAATCTATTATCTCTTAAACTAAATGATTTTTTTGTTATTATTGCAATATATTCTTATATAATATGTTTCTATATTTTTTCCATTTCTTAAAGATAAATTTTTGGATAAGCATGAATTGTTTTTTTTTTTTTAATTCAAGTAATCTATTAATATCAATTTTGTTTAGTGAGATAATTAGCATTAACTCTTTTTCTTCGCTCAGTCCTATGATCATTGATAGATCTTGTACATAACATAATTGCTTATTAATTGCATGTTTTATTTTGTGTCACAACCTTTGAAACATTATGATTTGACGCAGAGGCGGAGCCAGGGGGGCCAGAGTGGGCACGTGCCCCCCCTAAAAAAATTCAGATGAGTCGCAGTGTGCCGTTTGCAAAGAGTCTTTTGAGACGGCGGAAGTGGCCAAGCACCTTCCTTGCACGCATGTATTCCACAAGGACTGCATTTTGCCATGGCTTGGAACTCCAACTCTTGTCCAATTTTCCGGTACGAGCTCCGAACGGATGATCAGGACTATGAGCAGCGAAAGAGTGATAGGAACGAAGCGCCAACGTCGACTGTGGAGATGGAGATTGCGGGTTCTGGCGGTTCAAGTGGGTGATGGAAGCAAAATAAAATAGAACAAATAAAATTTTCTGTTCACTGGATATCACACGGATCAACGAAACAAAAAACTTTCTTGTTCACGGGCAGAAGAAGAAGAAAAAAAAAACAGAGCAAAAAAAAAAAACTTCTGTCTTTTACGGAGAACAAAACAGAGAGAGCGTACACAATTTTTTTTCTTTGGGATACTAATACAGGCAAACACAAAAAAAAAAATAAAACTGTTTTTAAAACTGTCTAGTAATGAAAATAAAATAAACTAAACTCAAACAACGCATCGTTTGGTTTGAAAAAATCCAACAGTGGGACACCTGCGGGATCTGAGGAGCAGAATGCCAATGGGCAACGGTCAAACCCGATGGAGCAGAGGTTTAGGATATCGCTGCCATGGCCTTTCAGGGGATTAGGGTCTCAAGCTGATGCCAACAGTGCAGGGGATGCGCAAGGTAGTGCGAGTGAGAAAGATGAAACTTCGTGGTTTAAATTTTCTAGGTTATTTACTAATGTATTATTCCATAACAACATTTTCAACTTCCACAATTAACAGAGATTGAGGTTTCTGTCTATGCTCACTTTTTGGCTCTTTTAGAAGGCTTTGGTTGTAGAGAATTGAGATTCATTAGATGCTAGTGCAGTTAATAAAATGCATGGTATGACAAATGTAGCTCAAAGAAAGTGGTGTTTTAAAAAAAAAAAGTCGCAAACGGAACTATTTTAATGTATTTTAACTTTTCATATTAGACGACAAACATAACTATTTTAATTTAGGCCCCCCCTAAATAAAATTTTTGGCTCCGCCACTGATTTGACGGGTGATAGGTATGAAAGATGTTATGATTTTCCCGTTCCATGAGTGTCTCTCACGTGTGCACGCATTCTAACTTTATAGCTTTTTTGCATGCACTTCTATGGCATGACTATACTTGATATATCATCAAAAAATTATCTTGATAGGGCACAAATCTCGAGGCAAAAATTAAGTTGGAAACTTCAAAAATTAAATCTGGGATCATCTGAACTCTGATTTCAGCAAACTTACAGTCGAATTGATCGTCTCAAAAATACAAACTAAACAACATTTATTCAACTCAATCCGAGCCCAAATGAGTCCAAATCAAGGACCCAAAGCACTATTGGAAAGTTCAAACCACAATTTGAGTTACCAAACAGTTTTCAAACATAACGTGCTTATAGTTGATTTGAGCAGCTCGACGAAACAAATCCAACAAGCCCAAGATTACTGAATTCTGACATCATTAAGACCTTCAAATGTCTAACGAATAGTCCACGATTAAGAGATTCAATATCGGCCGTCCATTCAAACCACTCCAGTTTTGCCCCTGATCTCTCACCTATTTACAGGCCATGCCACTCCATAAATCTATAAATAGACCCCTCATTTCTCTTGAGATGGGACCCAAGTAAGAAGAGGAGAAGAGAAGAGGAGAAGGATAGCAGGGAAGAAACTCCTCATCGACCACCGCCGGAATTCTACCCGACTTCCACGGGACGCTAGAATTCTGTTTGACTTCCACAGGACGTCGGAATTCTGTTCGACTTTCACAGTGATGCCAGAATTCCGTCCGACCTCTAAGTGACACTGGAGTTTACCCCGAACTCTAAGTTACGCCGGAGTTTTGTCCGACCTTTAAGTGATACTGAAGTTCCACCTGAACTCCAAGTGACGCCGGAATTCCACCCGAACTCCAAGTGACGCCAAAGTTTTGTCTGACCTCCAAGTGACGTCGGAATTCCGCTTGACCTTCAAGTGATGCCAGAGTTTACCCGAACTCCAAAGTGATGCCGGAGTTCTGCCTGAATACCATCTAACCCCGGAGTTCTCCTTGGCTACCAACTGACGTCGGACTTCTACCCGATACCGGATCTTTGCTCGTCACCGAGTTTCTACCCGACGCCAAACTTCTATCGGTTGTCGGACTTTCGCCGGACATCTATATGATGTTAGATTTCTATCCATTATTGGACTTCTACCTGACGCCATCCTTCCGACCTCCATCGCCTGCTGACTATGGTCATTCTGACTTATGTCACCCACCGACAGCGATCATTCTGACCTCCGTTGCCCGTCGACTACGCTCTTTCAACCGACTCCACTCCTTCTGACTTATGTCGCCCACCGACTACAGTCCTTCCAACCTCCTTCGCCCGTCGACTGTGGTCCTTCTGGCTTATGTCACACACCGACTACAGTCCTTCCAACCTCCGTTGTCTGTCGAATATGGTCCTTCTGACTTATGTCGCCCACCAATAACAGTCCTTCCGACCTCCATCACCCGCCGACTACGGTCATTCTAACTTACGTTGCCCACCGACTACAGTCTTTCTGACATTCGTCTTTAGAAAATGGTCCTTCTGACCTCCGTCTCCCGCCGACTACAGTCCTTCAGACATACGTCGCCCATCGACTACGGTCCTTCCTACATACATCGCGCATCGACTACGGTCCTTCCGACCAAACGAACACGTCAATAGTGACTCTTTGTATTCTCATCGTGTAATGTACTCTATAAGATGTATATCAAGTTAAGGCCTTCCTCCAAAGGAGGGCCTCATTTGTAACCAACTGCAATACTAGTTGATTCATTCAAACTAGGCTAGGCCTCATAATTTTTCTCCCTTTTTCAAGGGGGGGGGGGTGTTTCACGTAAAAATCTTGGGGTCTCTTTAATGCTAGACCCTCTCTCTTATCTAATTGTGTGCCAGATTTTCGTATAATGCTAAGACATTAAACTTTATATATCTCTGTTGACCTCGTTTTAGTTCGTATATCCTTGAGCGCTTGCGGTTGATTTAATCGAACTCCGTCGAGCCCGATTCGAGCTCGAATCGACTCGACTCGAGCCGAATTTGACTCGACTATGTTCGATTAGACTCGATTATTTTATTTTGATTGCGTCGAGCTCGATTTAATTTAAATTAGTATTGGTTTTAAATTTAATTTCATGCAATTTGATCCGTCGCGCCGACTCGAGCCCGAACCGATTCGGATTAAGCCAAGTTTGGACTCGAGTCTAACCTGAGCTTAGTCAAATTTTCAAATAAAAATTAAAAAATCACTCTTAATTTCATCATTACTGGAACTTGTGGACCAAATAGTCAAATATATGCATGTTAGTTGAAAATTTTGGCTATCAATTAAGGTATTTTAATTTAAATTTTATGTATTTGCTGACTGTTTGAATTTGTTTTAATTGGCATATATGTAAAAAAAAAATTAAAT
The DNA here is from genome assembly GCF_001605985.2 of Dendrobium catenatum. Taxonomy (NCBI): domain Eukaryota; kingdom Viridiplantae; phylum Streptophyta; class Magnoliopsida; order Asparagales; family Orchidaceae; genus Dendrobium; species Dendrobium catenatum. The sequence continues at coordinate 2,697,136 of NW_021319178.1, forward strand.
ATGATGTGATATTCGCAAATATAAAAAAATAATATGCAAATCTATAAAGTATGGGGTCTTCTTCCTATAAAGTAATCCAAACCAATCCTTTCCATTACGCATCCAAAACCTCAAGGCTGCAGCAAAGCAGCCATGTCTCTCCCATTGAACGGCCGCGTAGCCATCGTGACCGGCGCCACCCGCGGCATAGGCCGCGCCATCGCCCTCCACCTCGCATCTCTCGGCGCCTCCGTCGGCCTCGTCTTCTCATCCAGCTCCGCCGAAGCCGACCGCCTCGCCGCCGAAATCAATTCCTCCTCCTCCTCATCCGCCACCCCCCGCGCCATCCCCCTCCGCGCCGACGTGTCCGATCCGGCCGCTGTCCGATCCGTATTCGATCTGGCCGAACAAGCCTTCAACTCTCCCCCACACATCGTCGTCCACTCTGCCGGAATCCTCGACCCCAACTACCACCCCATCTCCTCTATTCCGATCGCTGATTTCGACTCAATCATGTCCGTCAATGCCCGCGGGGCCTTCATCGTGCTTCAGGAAGCCGCCAATCGAGTCGTGCGGGGCGGAGGCGGAAGGATAGTTGCGCTTTCGACGTCGCTGGTGGCGATCAATCGGCCGGGGTATGGGGCGTACACGGCGTCGAAGGCGGCGGTAGAAGCGATGGTGAAGATTTTGGCAAAGGAGCTGAAGGGGACGAAGGTTACGGCGAACTGTGTGGCCCCGGGGCCTGTGGCGACGGAGATGTTCTTTGCTGGGAAGACGGAGGAGGAAGTGAAGAGGTCGGCGGAGATGAATCCGATGGGGAGGCTTGGTGCGACGGAGGATATTGGACCGGTGGTAGGGTTTCTTTGCTCGGATGTAGGGGAGTGGGTTAATGGGCAAGTCATCAGAGTCAACGGTGGAATGGTCTGAGTATGCGAAGCGATGAGGAAGATGGGGGTGAGTATATCTGTCGGTTTATCACGATAAGTAGTATAATATATATATTGTTCGGCTTTATCTTGGAAAATGCTGGTTAACCCAACTTGTAGAAAAATAAAAAATGGTGATGAAATCTTTAATGTTGTGTTTGTTATTTGTAGGCTTAGTTTGGAACAAATTATTTACTGTTTTTAAGGCTGTTTTTAGTTTAATAAAATATTAGTTCAAAAAATTTTTGTATTAAAAAATTATTTTGAAAATCACTAAAAAAGTCGCCCCAAATAAAGTTGTAATTTGAATTGAACCTAAGCTAGGGGTGTAAAAATGTCGAGTTGAGCTTAAGTCAGGGGGTGTTTGAGCTCGACTCGCAAGTCAAATACCGAGCTCAACTCATGATACTGAAATGGGCCATGTGCACGCAGCATGAGTAGACGCGACCGCCTTGAGACACGAGAGCGCCTCTAATGCTATCCGCCACGAATTCAAGCGGGATTAGGAAGGAATCAGGATTGAAACATTTAGTGTTAATTTTTAGGCAAGATTAACCTGTTCAAATTTAATACATAAAAAAAATTATTTAAAAAATATTATTAGTAAATTGAGTCGGCTCGTGAGCTCGCGAGCTGAGCCTCATCCAGCTCGAGCTCAATAAGCTTTGCTCGCGTGCCCATAAATAAGTCGAACGCAAACCAACTCACTTACACCGCAGTCCTAATCTAAGCATTGGATTCACTTGTTTGGGCTAAATAAATGAACCTAAGATAGGTAACTTGCACGTTTTGGATCAACCAAGTAAGCGTAAGGCCATTGGGCCAAGACCTTAAATTTATGCTAAGATTTAGAAACCCATGGTGATTTGTACTAGGCCTAGTCCCAAGTCTTATGGACTTAAGATAAGGAATACCATATCTGAGCATTTGGGCCTTAGGTGAAAGCTTATGGGCCTAAAATGTTTGAACCTATGCTACCTAAGCCGATCTTAGGCTCATGTAAAGTCCTTTGTCAACAAATTAGACTTCAATGAAGACCAAGGTGGCCTATTTGGTCAAACGATCTAAGGTCGGTTTATGTTTGGCCCTTATCAGATCAATGAAACTCCAATGTTTTACTAATAATGATTTGTCCTAAAGGACTTTCAAGGTCATATAATTTTGTGGAAAAATTATAGAGAACCTATGCACAAATCCAACCAATTTTGGAGATTTTTGGAGAATAATTATATTTCTATAATAATTTTAAAATTAAGTACAATAGGGATTTCTTTAAATGTAGTGAGCAATAAACTTTAGATTTAATTTATATCAATCCATTGATTTTTAAAAATTTTGGGTTTGGAGTTCATTTTCTTAATATTTTTCCATTTTTTTTAGGGGACGAAACCTCATTGCATTCAATAAAAAGATATTACAACAAGGATTCAAAACAAACATAATCAATTACAATACTATAGAGAGGCGATAATGCCAATCAGACTCAGGAATTGCAGCATCCTGCAACTACGCAGCCACTAGACAAGGACCATCCATTGGAGGTAACAAGCCAAAAGGAAAACATAAGCAAACAATAAATGAACTGTATCCGACAGCAAGCTAAAGAAAGACCACCGAACAAAGAAATAAAATACCCACTAAAGTTGCCAGCAAGTCTAGCCAAGCAGGGGGAATGCAGGAAGCATTCTCATCATTGTTCAAAAGTATCGAGGAATCAACACCCGCAATAAAGCCACTAACCCAATAAATCGCAGAACCAAGAAAGCACCCAAGGACAAAACCGAAGCCAACCACCTCCAAATTGAACAGTACACCATATTAATTTCTTTTGAATTATCGTCTACCACGTTTGGAACTCCCACGTGAGAATGCATCATTAACGGATCCAACATTCAACACATACAATGCATAAAAATCATCCTTAGGGTCATCACGAACATCTTCAAGCAATGAAGCAAACCCATCCAACCAGTCAGATTGTTCCAAGCAGGTATCCTTCCTGTTAACCGGCATATATGAAGTTTAAAATATTTAGGTCATTTACAATTTAATTTAAATAATCCTAAACATTGAAAATTGCTTAAATGAAACAAATAATATCCAATTCTCATGAAATTTAGGCCATAAATCTCTAAGTCTCTAGAGCACTTCACAAGAATTTTGGAAATCATTAGCTATATTTAATAAGTATTGAAATTTGCAAAATTATTAACCATTACCAGCATATATATTAGCTATTTAAGGATATTTTTTATATTAATCTAGGGAATATTAGGAACATTGGGTAATTTATTTCATATTTTTCTAATTATTTATATTGAAATGAGTTTTTAAATTCTAGATATCCATTAAATAGGTTTAATATCCTTGCACGCTTAGGTTAGTTAATTTTGTATGCTATTTTCACCTCACAAATAGAAGATCGACGCTGCGACTCGAAAATTATTCTGTGCGGTCACCGGACATCTTCCAGAGGCAAATCAGAGCACACCACATCTTCTTTTTTTTTTTTTTACGCGGCGAGCTCTGATTTGCCTCCGAACATTTCGGTGACCACATATAATAATATCTCCTCCGACTAAGGAGGTGAGATATATATATTCCAATTATTTATGATGTATATATATATATTCTATCCCCTCTAAAAAGGGAATGATAGCTTCTTTTTAAGGGATAAACTTAAGATCACAATCAAGCAATCTAATTGCTAGTCTATATCAATCATCTGTGATATATTAAATTGTACTCATGACAAAAATGAAAAAATTAATTATGAAGTGGCTTAGGCTTAGTTTGGAACTGTTTTTTTTTACTATTTTTTAAAATAAATTTTAGTAGATAAAATTTTTAAACTAAATTTTTTTGTATTAAAAAATTGTTTTAGAAAACAATAAAAAAATTATCCAAAACAAAGCCTAAATTTTGAATCTTAACTACTTGATATTTGTTTGCATTATAATGTTCTATTTAGTACAATTATAATTTTTTATAAATTTAGTTGTAAAGCTATTATAGAGAAAATAATTTTTTTTAAAAGTTACTGTAAAAAACAGCTTCCTAACACAAAAATTTACAAAAAATATGATTATGATCTAAAGAGCAAAGTAGTAAGAAAGTTGTCCCAAACTAAACCTAACTATGGATCCACACAGGCTCTTAGTTTTTAAATCTTATTTTAAATTTATATAATATTTATTATTTTTATAAGTGCTATATTTGATGAGAGAAAGAGTTTTTAGGTGATAGGATAGTAAATATTAAAGTTTAGGTGTTAGATAAGTAAATAAAGAACTTTTAAGTGTTAGGTATGTAAAAACCCCAAAAATAAATTGTCTTAGAACAGAAGATTTTAAATGCAAATATTTTTTTGTTTTTATAAATTTAGTCATAAATATTTTTATTTTTTATTGTATGTAAATAAAAAATATTTTCTTTATCACAACAAGTTTTAATCAATCAATTCATTAAAAAAATCACATCAATTATTATCTTTGTACGACAATATAAAAAATGAGCTTTATTTCCTGTCTTCATAAAAAATGTTATCTCTTTTGACGTTTTTGCATAATGAAAATGATATTCGTAGCAACAGAATTTGGGCATACAAATCGTATTGAGCCTCATATTGTTCTACATAAAATTAGTCAAAATGAGGGCCTACATCATTGATAGATATATGTCACTAGTATTACTTATTATCTAAATTTATATATAATATCCAATAAGCTAGAAGTACTAAGCTTTAATTAAAAAATAATAAATTAAACGTCTTTTTCAGTGATTAGGGTTGCAAATGATCTGAGCCGAGTCGAGTATGTGTTTGTTTAAGTTTGAGCCTGTCTATTATTTGCTTGTTTAAGCTTGGTTTGTGCTCGATTCGAGTTTTTTTGTTTGTGTTCAGGTTTAGTTAATTTGAAAGAATGGATATTCATGTTTGGATTATGTTTGGTTCATGTTCAGCTCATTTATGCTTATCAGGCTTCAAACAAACTAATTCTTATCAAACCTATTAACAAACAATCACCTATAGCATATTCGCAAATATATATATGTGTCAGTTCATGCACAAACATGAATCATTAATAAACAAGCTCATAAAATGATTCTTCTTATAAACAAGTTTATTCATGAACACTTAAAAAAAAAAAACTACAAACATTAATAAATACCGATTGTTTATGAAAAAATACATTATATTGAAGTAGTATAATATAAAGAATGTAAATAATTTTTATATTCAAAGAATAATTTATTATAATTTTATGATTTATATTATAATTATTAATTTTATAATTTTATTATAATTTATTATAAAAATTTTATGAAAATATACAAAATAATGATTTAATCAAGCTTCTTCATGAGCTTTAATTGATAATGTTCATGAACATAAACAAGCAGAGTACATAACTATTCATGTTTATTTACCGGTCAAGTATTCCAAAAATTGCTCATACTTATTTGATTTTTTAGACAAACGATCATGAACGAGATGTAATGGAGCTGGGCCACGAGAGCTCTTCGAACATTTAATTCATTTGTAGCCCTACCAGTGACTCTACACTTTGATCTTCTAAACTTCTTAATTTTGAACCTACAAACAAACCAAGTATTCGACAAACTATTCATGACTCAGCTTGATTATAGCTCATTCATGATTGTTTGATTAAATAATCAAACAAAATTGAACAATTTTTTTAAATACTTGATAGTTAAATAAACAAGATTGCATAGTTATGAGTTCAACTCCTTTATGTTTATGAATAACATTATTTAAACCTTGTGAGCAAGCTTGATAAAATGCTTGCTAAAAAATTTGATTCATCTTCGATATAGAGATCATGAACCAGCTTGCTGAAAAACTCAATTAATATGTCATCAAAAAATTATCTTGATCGGGCACGAATCTCGAGGCAAAATCAAGTTGGAAACTTCCGAAATTAAAATTGGAACCATCCGAACTCCAATTTCAGCAAACTTACAGTCAAACTAAGCGTCTCAGAAATACAAACCCAACGACACCAAATTCGACTCAATCCGAGCGCAAATAAGTCCAAATCAAGGACCCAAAGCATTGTTGGAAGGTTCGAACCACAATTTGCATTAGCAAACGGTCTCCAAACATGACATGCTTATAGTCAAATCGAGCGGCTCGACGAGACAAATCCAACGAGCCCATGATCGCCAAATTTTGACATCATTAAGGCCTTCAAATGTCTAAAGAGCGGTGCATGATCAAGAGATTCAACAACGGCCGTTCATCCAACCACTCCCCATTTATCCTTGATCTCTCACCTATTTACGGGTCATGCCACTCCATAAATCTATAAATAGACCCCTCATTTCTCTTGAGAGGGGGACCGAAGCAAGAAGAGAAGGAAGAAGCTCCTCCTCGACCACCGCAGAAGCTTCATCGGACCACCTCCGGACCTTCGTCGGACCACCACTTAAGGATCTCTCCTCCGCCGGAGCACGGCCTGACGTCGTTGCTCCGCCGGACCACCACTTGAGGCCCTCACCTCCGCTGGACCACCGCCTGACACCGTTGCTCCGCCGGACCACCATTGGAGGACCTCACCTACGCCGGACCACCGCCTGACGCCGTTGCTCCGCCGGACCACCGCATAACGCCGTTGCACCGCTGGACCACCACCTGAGGCCCAGACTTCTTCCAGAACACCACTTAAGGCCCTGTGCTCCACCAAGCCACCACCTGAGGCCCGAACTTCCACCGGACCACCAACTGAGGCTCGGACTCCGTCGGACCACCACTTGAGGCCCGGACTTCCACCGGACCACCACCTGAGGCCCGAACTTCCACCGGACCACCGCTTGAGACCCTGTGCTTGACCAGACCACCACCTAAGGCTCGGACTTCCTCCGAACCGTCACTTGAGGCCTTGTGCTCCACCAGGACACCACCTGAGGCCCGGACTTATGTCGGACCACCACTTGATCAGGCCCGAACTTCTACCGGACCACAACGTGAGGCCCTGTGCTCCACCAGAACATCACCTGAGGCCCGGACTTCCATCGAACCACTACTTGAGGCCTTGAACTCCACCAAGCCACCACTTGATGCTTAGAGTTCTCCCAAAATATTGCCGACCTCCATCTCCAAATATTAATTGTCCTTATCTATTAAATGCATAAGATCTATGCTTAAATGAATATGAAATCTCATTGAAAGAGAAACTCCCTCACTTATAACCCTGCCAGAGAAAAAATTATTTTGTTCGGACGTTGAACGTCATCCGGAGACCAATCAAAATGCACCACTTCAGTACTGCTTGGTACCGCGGCTCAGTACAGCTTGATACTACGGCTCAATACAGCTTTGTAACGGGTTCGATACCGCTGCGGTGGTTGCATCTAATTGGCCTCCGAATGTAGAGTTGCGCCCGGCGTCCGCACAGAATAATTTCTCCTGGGAACAATTAACTGACTTGTTTTATTTTTTCTAATGATTTAGCAATTGGAAAGTAAACATCATGTGGACTAGAAACATTTGCAATTTAAAAATAGTTTTTTTTTTTTTTTTTTTTGGGTTTTTTTTTTTTTTGTAGGAGATTGCAAAATTAAAAAAAAAAAAGGTGAGAGGTGGCAATTAAATTGGTGTTGGATAATCATTCTTGTTGCATCCTCGAACATTTGCGGCGGTAGCAAGATATAGAGTTTAGTGTTTTAATTTTATACGAAGATCCAGCACGCACACAGATCAGAGAGAGGGGTGCAAAAGTTATAAGAGATGACGTAATTTTTTTCGTGGAAAAACCTTTAAAGTGAGAAAAATCACTGGGTTTTGCCCAGTTGAAATGAATCAACTAGTGTTGGTTGTTGAATAATGAATACAAATGACGTCCTTTTTCGGGGGAAGACTTTGGCTAAATATAAAAAATATAGAGAGAAGAATCCAATGATGTGAGAGCTATTCTCAAGTTGGGTCGTTCATGGGCAAATTTAGATTGCTCCATCGGATGACCTATATTGATCCCCTCGATCATGGACTTCGTTTTGCATTTAAATGCCTTAATGATGTCAGAATTAAGTGATCTTGAGCTTGTTGGATTTGTCTCGTCGAACCGCTCAATTCGATTATAAGCATGCCATATTTTGATATCATTTGATTATCCAATTAATACATTGGAGCTTTCAAATAAGTTTTAAGCTAACTAAACCAAAATTTCAAAGATAAATTAACTGCTCATAATATTTTCTACAAACATATGCCAAGTAAGAAATATATTGCCATCTAATTTTGTGGAAAAATATTTTTCATCTGAAATTTTACATATACAAGATGAAATAGTAGTTTGTAATATTTTTTGTCTCACACAAATGATTTTTATATGAATAAAAAAATAATTTTGATGAGAAATATGTGAGAAGAAAAATAATTGCTAACTCACTATCTTTGCATTTTTTTTTTTTTTTTTTAGTTTAAAGAAGATAGATCTAAGTTGCTTATTCATATATTTTGCAATAGGTAACAGTAGTTTTGGTGAGGAGAATATGAGAGCAAAAGGATAAAGTTGAACTGAAAAATAAAAAATTAATTGTTATGATCATCTACCTGTAGTCCTCTCTCATATAAGAGAAATCATTACGTGCGAATACTGGATTGTCCATAGGTGAATCAGGATGTGTCACATCATTGAATACACAACAATACACAGTCACGATACACAGCAAAATGGTGACTTCACGTAAATTTCTCATCATATAGATGTTTAACATTTATGTCTCTACTCGACATGTACTATAAAAAATTTATGTTACAAAGGAGAGCATAACTTTAAGGGTTGATTTGCGACCGCTTTCGCATTATTTGTGTAAAGTTATTGTAGAATTTTTTTTTAAGTTATTATAGTAAGCAACTTGTAAGTACAAAAAATTTTGAAAGTGGTGAAAAAATAGTGACTAATTGTATAAATTATGATTACGATATGAAAAGTTGCTTAAATTATTAATATTGTTGTTATAATAACTTTTATGCTTATAAATGTGAAGTGATATGCTATCAACTAACTAGTAATCTTCTTCTCTTTTATATAGTAAAATTGAATGTCTCAATGAAACGGATCCAACGGTATCAAAATCGGTTCAATATGAGCCCAAATGGGTTCAAATCAAAGGACTGAAGCATATTTGGAAGCTTCAAAGCATTAATTTGATTAACATTAAGGTATCCAAATAATGCATACTTATAGTTGAATAGAGCAACTCGACGTGACAAATCCAACGAGCCAAGAATCTGTTAATTCTAAAATCAGTAACACACTTAAATGCTTGACAAATGCTTCATGATTGAGGGAATCAATATAGTTTGTTCGATTGAGCACTTCGAATTTATCCTAGATCTTCTCCATACTTGTGGAGTTTGAAACTCTCAAAATCTATAAATAGATCTCATCTGCTCACATGAGAGAGGATTTGGACTTTTGGAGGCTTAGACATTGGGCTAGAGGCTTGAAGCATCCTAGAGCTCGACCTAAGCACAATCGTCGGCGAACCAACACTAGTGAAATCATTTCAACTGGACAATGCTCAGTAGTTTTCCACCTTTCTTAGGGTTTTTTACATAAAAATTTTGATATCTCTTATGAATTTTTCACATGAATTTTACACCCTAAATAAATAATAAAAAAATACAAATGATCGCTTATTATTTCCAACAACCTGTGATGCAGCCTTAATTCGTTCCCACGTGATGGTTCTTTCTTACTGGTATACATCATTAATGAGCAATAAATTATAAAATAATGAGCCACCAATAATTTCACGCTTCAATAACTTCCTAAAATTTGTGCCGCTTTGATTGTCCGTTGAAAGTTTTGGCTGTTAATTAAAGTATTTTTGGGATAATTTTTTTTTAAAATAATTTTTTAATATAAAACTTTTTTAAATAAAAAAAATTATAATGAATTTATGTTAAGACCTAAATGTCCCCACAAAATAAAAATAAAAATAAAAATTGTGCCACCCTAAGCAGATAAACGGATAAGGGCGGCGGCGTTTGTTGTCGTAAATTGCTTTTTATAATCTTTATTTTTACCGCTAATGGCAACAAATGAATCATTATATTAACGCTGAATCTTATTTTTTAACGGAGTTCAATAGGAAACGTAAACTCCAAAATACATTAAGGTGGATGTGATCACCGTCTAAGGCATTCTAACCTGCATTAAAATAAGATTATAAACAATTTTTTTTTTAACTAAAATTGCATTTTTATTTGATTTCCAAATTTTGAAATATTAATATTTAATCATCAAAATACTCATAAATATGATTGATTGATGTGTCACTAAATATTATCTTAAACTATCACGAATCTTGAAACATATCCCGAGTTAGAAACTTTGAAAATTAAATTTTGGATCACCTGAATTCTAATATCAACAAACTTATAATCGAAATGAACATCTCAAGGAGACAAATCCAGCTGCACCAAAATTAGTTCAAGCCGAACTCAAATGGGCCCAAATCAAGGGATCAAAACATAATTGAAATGTTCAAATCATTCATTAGATAACCGACAGATCACCAAATATGGTTCTAATACCACTAGATAATCAACAAAACATTTGTCGACCGTCATCAGATCACCGCTAAACTTTCATCCGATTGTCGACGCCCCGCCGGACATCCACCCGGCCTCCAACCGCCGTCGGACTTCCACTCGACCTTTGTTGGGCAACCGATCGTCGACCGCCGTTGGACTTCCACCTGACCATCGTCGGACCACCGCCTGGTCGTCAATCACCGCCCAGGTGTCAACCACCGTTGGACTTTCGCCTAACCATCGTTGGACCCTACTAATCGCCGTCAGACTTCCACCCAATCGCCGACTACCGCTGGACTTCCGCTCAACTATCGTCATGTAACACTTACATGTTCAACATCTGGATTGACCTATTTTGACCCGATTGGAAAAATCCATAAGAAGAGGATTTGGGAAGGTGGAAGATGATTTTTTTAGCTGCTTCGGGTCATTTTCAGTCGTCAGCACAATTCAAAAAGTTGTTCTGATCAAGGTAAGTAAGATTACGCATATATCAATTTTAAAAAAAATATGTAATTTTATAAACTTTTTCGAATAAAATTTTATTTTCGTTGGCAGAAAATACGGATAAATTTGTATTCATAAAACTTTCACCGCATACTTTTTATATGTTATAGAGATTGAGATTACGAACGTTTTGAGTGTTTTTAGAAAATTTTACAAGTGTATTGGAATTTATGTGGTTTTTATTGAATAGAATATTATTTTGACATTGAAAAATAGTGTTATAGTACGATAAAAGTGTTAAAATATTATTTTACACAATCCCTAATAATTTAATTATTTTTTAAAAATGTGCATTTTTGCATGTTAGGGTTTTCTGTTGTCTATGTGCAATTCTAACACATGCTCAATTACATTTTAATTGTTATAATATGATAAAAAATGTGCATATATGATTAAATAATATTTAGGAGTCATAAGAGACCAAAATACTTTGAGATTTTTTTTGTGTCAAGGAATATTTTGGCGTCTATAAGGCATGTTCTAATGGCTGCAAGTCATTTTCTAGTGTCTATGGGCATATTTTAATGTTATGAGCACAAAAATAAGTCATAAGGGGCCAAAATTTTTTCTAAGTCTGTGAAATGTGATATAAACTATTTTATGATATGAAATACAATTTATTCATTTGTTTAGTATTATTTTTTAATAATTGCATAACTACTATATTCATATTATATTTCGTAGTGCATTAATTTATTAGATTCCATTTAATCGCTTTTAAATATTCAGCAAAATATTTAATAAAGAATTTTGAAAATTTAGATCAAATTGTGTGACCTACTGAGCTGTTGTAGCTCACTGTGATTTTGCTTATGGTTTTTAAATTTTGGGAAGGGGAAGAATAATGTTGGTTATCAATTCAATATCACATTATAGGTGTTTTTCTATTTTAATTTTAATACAATCATGGTTAATTTATTATTCAGTTCTATAATTGATGTATGTACTCATGTACTGTAGTGTAGTTACATTTTGATGAATAAAAAAAAAATCTTATGGATGAATTTATTTTCAATATGTGAATGTTTATTAGCTTTGTAGTTTGTAGTTTATTTAAAATGATTGTAAGAGAATCAAAAACATTCTGAAACAAGATATTGGGATTTGTTTGTTACAACTCAACGCAATATGACCTATCCTAGTTGGGTTGGGTTGTGACAAACTTTTGTGGTATTAGAGCATTAGTTTTGGAATGGATCGTAAGATAGAGCTATAGTGATATGTAAGTCTAATGGGGTAGTTTTGTGTTTTTCTAGGTGTTCATTATTATTTGTTTCATGAATATGTATGCTCAGTTGTATATTCCGTGTGTTTATGGATGCGTCAGAGTCAGATATGACAAATTAGCAAAGTGGCTGTCAAGCGGCTCCTATATATAGTACAGCTCTAACAGTGGGTTCTGATACAGTTTTGTAATTTGCTAGCCTGATAGCCTAGATGATGGGTGTGGTACAGAGAAAAGTTCCTGCTGTAAGATAAGATGAGGTATATATATAAAGTTCCTGCTGTAAGATAAGATGAGGTATTATATATGGGGGATTGAAGCCTCTATAATTTGATGGCACTATTGAGCCTAGAGTTGCAAAGGTCTAACGAGGTTAGAGAAGTCATTTGATAGTATACATTGACCTCCTGAGAGGAAGGTACCGTTAGCAGTCTTTCTTTTAGATTGTTAGATTGAGTGCTGGTGGATGAGTCAGCATGAGGAGAAATTTTTTGGGAGATTGAATTATTTGATTAGCTAGGAGGAGTTCTCAAATGTATTTAGATATTGGTTTGTACTACCTTTTGCAAGACAGAAGATGTATGAGACCTTGATCCTACATGAATCTCAAGGCATATTCAAGTTAGAAACTTCTAAAATTAAATGTTGGACCATTCAAACTCCATTTTTAGTAAACTTAAATCAAATTAAACATCTAGAGGAGATGAATCCAACGACACAAAAATTGATCCAATCCTAGCACAAATGGGCCAAAATCTAGGGATCAAAGCATATTTGGAAGCTTCAAAACCTTAACTGGATGACTAGATGATATCCAAATATGGCATGCTTATAGTCGAATCAAGTGACTCGGCGAGACAAATCTAACGAGCCTAAAATAGCTAAATTATGACCTCATTAAGGCATTAAATCCAAAGAGACAAATCCAAAAACTCCCCCCAAGGAAGGGCCTCATTTGTAATCAAGAACACTAGTGGATGCATGTTAATAACTCCACCTTATAGTTTTCTTAATCGAGTCATTCATTCTTATCAAAGTACTTGGTTTGTTTTGTAAATCCCTCTTCCTTTCATAAGAGGGTGTATTTTCCTCTCTTATGCTTGGTGCCTCGTGATTTTTCATTTTTAAGGGATTTTTACGTAAAAATTAAGGTGTCTCTCATGAATCTTGCACTCATCTCTCTTATGTTTCTATGTGTCGGATCTTCATGCAAAAGCTAGCATGCTAAGCTTGTTATCTCTCTACCGCCTTAAATGTTCTACAACATAATAATAATTATTTTTCTTGTTTAATTTAAACTTTTTAAATATTAAGTTCCATAAATAAGAAAATGATGAAAAATATATCATATACGACATGAAACATCAGCCTTACGATGGATTGATTATGAGAGTAGATGTATTAGTAGGGGTGATAATATTTCTCCTGAACTAAAACTCGACCCGAAAAATTCTGGGTTCAGATTAACCTGTTTACAAAACCCTATCGCGTCTGCCTGCCAACTGCTCACGTCGCGAGCCTAGTAGCCTACCCCGTACATGTTTGCCTGCACAGCTCAGCGCACTGGCTGTCCCTCATCCGAGGATCGCCGTTGAGCACTGGCAGCAAAGAGCGAGCGACAAGCTGACTCGTGTTCACCGTCCGTCAATTGCTCACGAGCCTATCGTGTTCATCCGCACAACACAGTGCATATGTTCACACTCCATACCGGCACAACGACACTGCTTCGTTAGGCGCTAACTGCCAATTGTTTGAGTCAGCATCGAGCCTTTTCCACACCCCGCACACACGCAGGTTTGCTCCCACACACATGCACAAACACTGGGTTTGTGGATTGGTTCAGGTCAACCTAGTAACCCGCGCAGGTCGAGTTCAAGTTGAAATTCATATCATGTATGCAAAATTGAGTCGGGTTAAGGTCAACCTGTTTGGACCCAGGTCAATTCATATTGGACCCAAACTTGACCCATTAACCCGTTTTAACACCCCTATGTATTAAATCCATTCTATGTTAAGAATGGTAGACATAGTCTTGAAAAAAATTGATTAAAAAGTATTAGAAATTATATTTTTCATTAGATTTAAGTTAGAATTTAATACTTAATAAGATACAATGGAGAAAAAAGATTCATGTAGTCGACTCCACGTAGATGAATTGATGAAAATATATCACAACATCTTGAAACATTATTTTGAACATAGTGAAAGAATAAAGATATATTTCTTTCAGTTTTTAGAAGATAAGAATTGAAAGATTTAAAAGATTCTAATATTATATATAACCTAAAATAATTAAGTTAATTTTAGCAATTAATTAAGGTGACATGCTCTAATTTTTTTTATATTTCTTATAATGGCATGAAACATTACCTTTTAAGGGCTAATTTAATATAAGATGAGGTATGAAAAGAGAAAAAATTTTAAGCAATAATTTTATACAATTTTATTAAGGATAAATAATTAGTTCTATAAATAAACAGAAAAGGAAATTTAGGAGGAGGATAAGACTAGGAAGAGATTTGTAAGGGATATTTGGCTTGGATATCTTCAACATAAGATAAGAGATGTCTTTGATTTAACACAATAGCAATTCCTCTCGCTTCTATTGACAGGGGATATGCTTTATAAATAATGGATTTTAAAACCTAAAGTATTTCATCATGTCTTTGATGTGTAATACACATAAAAAATTGCATGAATATGTGAACCCTTTAGAAAAAAAAACACAATTCATTACATCATGTGATAAGCATGATATCATGAATATGACAATTATGATATTAAATTATTCTAGATATTTTGCTTATATGAATATGGTTAAATGATAAAACATATTGAATATAAATATATAACTTTGCATGATGTTACTCTATGGGCATGTTACATCATATATGATGCTCATGAAATTATATGGATATGGGATGCACAAGTGATGTCCTTTTTCAATACATATCAATGAGTCCAAATAAATTTGTATGCAGTGTCTCTAACAGTCTAAAGATCACGAACTTTAATTAAATTCACGTGCTACTAAAATTCCACAAAATCTAGCAATCGATAAATATAATCTTAGGCTTCATTTGGCATAGATTTCTTGTTGTTTTCTAAATAACTTGAAAAGTTCCATAAAGGATATTAAGTTTTGTACATAGGGAAGGAGCCAAGCCTGCAAAATTCATTGAAAATGAGATCCTCACATGTACAAAAATAATAATAATTAAAATAAAAGCAAAATAATTCACTGAGGACAATCTCATCAAGCAAAAGCTAGAACAATTTTTTTTTTTTTGTGACATTTAGGCCAATTAAGGCAAACTCACACGCACATCACA
Organism: Dendrobium catenatum; assembly: GCF_001605985.2. NCBI lineage: Eukaryota > Viridiplantae > Streptophyta > Magnoliopsida > Asparagales > Orchidaceae > Dendrobium > Dendrobium catenatum. The sequence goes on from NW_021319178.1 coordinate 2,712,670, forward strand.
TACGCAAGACTTAAACTTAAGTCCTCTTGATTGGTAGCCACTCCCGACCAACAGATCAAGGTGAGCTGCCTAAAGCCAGAACATTCACACTACATTTGAAACAACAGGAGATAAATATACCAATAATTGTAGGAGTGCATATCTATTTTAGATAGCTGAGATTCAATACATTTGGATATTTCAAATCTACTTTAGTGTTGAATCATCCAAAAGATCAAATACATATCAAGAAACTGCAAGCTTCAACACACCAAGGCTTTCAAGCAGCCTCAAGCAAAGAAAACAGGAGTAAATGGTCAGTAATCCAACCCCCAAATTCCTATCCAGCTTCATCCCTTTCCTTGGTAATATAGCCAGAGCCCACAACAGTCCCCCTATAAGAAATCCAATAATCACAAACTGAGAAGGATCCTCAGGAATCACAAACGCTTCAGGATAAGAAGCCCAAGAAGAAAGGACAAGTGACATCCCCAACCCAACCAAAATATTAAAAATTGGACCAGCGTAGCAACCAGAAATTGCAATCTGAGCTCCATCCTCTCCTCCATTAATGGCCATGGTCACATTGGCAATGAGATCACCAAGAGAATTCCCCCAAGCCAAAACTGTGACTCCTAGAACAGAAGGACTTACCCCAATTATATGCCCAAAGGAGACCAGAAGAGAAACAAGCTCCCCTGCTACCATGTAGCTCCACACAACACTCATCAGAAAGCCACCTGCAAGCCATGGTAGTAAGAGCTTCGGGGGATGAGATCTTTCAGTTCCTTCCATGGCAGCAAATCCTAGAATCATTCCAAATAAAGCAGCAAAGAGGAAGATTGTGATGCTTTGTTCTGAAGATATACACCCTGTTTGAGAATTCCATAAAGTTGCAAGAAGAATTGGTGATAGTGTCACAGAAGCCACAGCAAATGGTTTAGACCATCTCTCGTCTGTCACAATCGGGATTGTTAATCTTCTTGGGAGAAAGAGCGGAAGCTCTACCAAGAAAAGGAACCAGCTTGAGGCTGCCTTAAGATTTAAAAAGCTCAGCTTTGCTTCAATTTCTTTGTTTTCAAGAGGTTCTTCAACGAACTGAAGCTGCTCCACCTCAATAGACTCTAACAATGGCAATCCAAGCTCATCCTTACAACAATGGGAAGTGGAGACGATGATAACATAGAGAATGTACAGAGAAATGAAGAAGATTGACCCCAATATGTGAATTCGGCCAACGACTAGTATCAGGAGAAGGAAAGAGAGGGTGACAAGCAGGTAACACAGGTCTCTGATAAAGCTGAAACCATCGACGGCGACAACATGGCGCCGCGAGCTGCCGCCGATACAGATGCTGATAACACCGACGACGGCACTAGATACAAAGAAGCCACCGCCGAGAACACTGCTAAGGCCAACTTCGCCGACACGGCCACCACCGGCGAAGGATACTATGCTCGAGAAGACATCTGGTGCGCCGTTGCCGAGGGAGAGGAGGGTGACACCAGCGATGGTGGGGGAGATATTCAGCACACGGGAGAGGCCCTCAAGGGAGGGGCAGAAGTATTGGGAAGCAGTGTTGCCAAGCAAGTAGAAAAGAACCAGAAGCCAGAGGAAAAGGATGATGTAGCCAAGAAGAGGAGAATTGCCGAAGACACAGTAGAATAGCTGGAGGTAATCAAAGTAGCCGCGAGTGCCGCAGTCGTCATTGATTTTGAGGTAGGAACACTTGCTTTCGCTATCTTCTAAAGCTTCTATTGCTCTGCAATCGTTAGGGGAAGAGCGCTTGAGTATGAAGGAGAGAGAGATGGATTGAGTTGAAGAGGAGAGGATGGAGGAGAAGAGGAAGAAGAAGATTACGAGAATGAAAGAGAGGTTAATGAAGATGTGATAGGATTTACATAGGGATGCAAGAGCCATGCATGCGCCTGAAAAGGATTTCAGAAAATATTGTATTGCGGAGATTTATTAAAAGAAGAGGTTTTGTGGAAAAGAACAGAACTTGATCACATGTTTTTGAAGAAAAAGATGAAAGGCGACTCCTTTGAGCTTCATCTGCGTCTCCTTTCGATCTCAGCAACTTTGTCGCTGTCTCTCTGTAGTTCTTCTGCGAGCTTTTAGGACGGGAGAGGAAGACGAAGTAAAGGTAAAGATAAAAGGAGTAGCGAAAGGGGCTCCCGTTCTCCGGTTACCAGACGGTTGTGAAGGTAAGTCATTAAATAGCCAAGTGTAACCTTAAATTCACAGGAAATTTATAATCTTTAAAACAATTATAAGAAATTCATCATAGAAATTATTAAAAATCACTTCAAATAAAATTATATTATAATCTTCAATTTGTTAGGAAAATAATAAGTTACTCATTTTTTTTATTTGAGAATTTTGATGCAAAATTTTAAATTTTAATTTCCCAAAAAAAAAGAAAGTTTTTGAGAGTGACAATGGAGGACGATAAAGCGTGGCATTTGTACCTGTCGGCTGCCGTGGTGGCAGAACCGCTGGAAGTGGGGTTAGAATTTTTATTTTTTTTGACAATTGGCGGATGGTGAAAGGTAGAAGTCAAATAAAATAAAATTTGACAGTATAATAGCAAATATAAATAAGAATATTATAGCTGCATAATTATTTATTCTGGATAAAGAAGATAGTTTCTTAAAACATCATTAAAATTGATGGCGTATTTATTATAAAATTTTTCAATATCATTTAATTATAAATGAATGTATTGGAGTTGGATAATTTTATTTTTAAATAGTCTTTAAGTATATGAATTTTTATTTCAAACTATTTTTATATTAACAAGCTATAATAAAAAGTTGTTCCAAACAAAGTCTTAATCAATAATTTTAGTGATTTGCAATAATGCAAATATAAGTGTAAAATAAATGCATAAAATTATTACATATTAGAATATTTGAGATTTAAATTGTAGTAGATATAAATTGTAGAAAATGAATTTCATGGTGGATGTTAGAAGAGTCTTAAGATATCGGGTCTATTGTACAAAGTGATCGCGAGATAGATGGGGATGTTATTAGTAGAATTCAAGTTGTCTGGTTGAAGTGGAGGAATGCATTGAGTCTGTTATGTGATAGAAAATTACCTTTCAAACTTAAGAGAAAATCCTATAAGATGGTTGTGAGACCTACAATGCTTTATGGCACAAAATACTGGTCATTAAAAGAAAAGCATACAATTAAGTTAAGTGTCACAGAGATGATAATACTCAGGTGGATGATTGGCTTTAATCTTAGAGACAAAATTTAAAATGAGCATATACGTGAGAAGGTTGGAGTAACTTCAGTAGTAGATAATATTAGAAAAAGTTGTCTTAGATGATTTAGTCACATAAAATGTCTACCTTCTAATATCCGATTACGAGACTAGATGCGTTAGAGTTGACCTATATTAAGAGAGCTAGAGATAGACCTAAAAATATTTGGTTAGAAAATATTAAAAATTAGATATTTTTATTAGATTTAAATGAGAATTTGATTCTTAACAAGATACAACGAAAAAAATGATTCAGGTAGCCAATCTAACATAGTGAGTTAAAGGTTTGATGTTGTTATTGTATTTTATTTAATACGATTTAATAAAAAATATTTTATTAAATGATTCCATCTAACAATTTATCAAATAAAATTCATACTTTATTCATTTTCTTTAATGATCTTTTTTAACAGCTCCAATCCTAACTTCCTTCTTATATCCTTAACGCCTATGCCTTAACTAGCATCTACACCAACACAGAGAGCAATACAAAGTCTCAAATGCCTTTCTTCAGCGTATGATATTCTCTCAATTTAGAACTTTTAATGCAGGACACCTGTAGTAGCTCTACATCCGGACGTCAATAAAATATCGTCATGTGCTCTTACTCTCTACCGTACGGCCCGACGACCCGACCCGGACCAGAACCCGGTATTGCTATGTTCGTGTATTTCTAGGTATTGCTCGATTTCGCTCGGTATTGCTAGGTATTGCTTGGCAATAACAAGAAATATCGCTCTTTCAAGATCAATACCGAGCAATACCTACCAATACCGAGCAATACCTAACAAAACCGGGGAATTGCTCAGTATTGCTAAGTATTGGTCTTGACAGAATGATATTTCTCGTTACTGAACAATACCTAGCAATACCCTGGTCTGCACAAATCAGCTAATACATAACAACACTGGGTTCTGGTCCGGGTGGGGTCGTCGAGCCGCGCGGTAAAAGAGTAAAAGCACGTGGCGACATTTTATTGACGTCCGGATGTAGAGCTACGTTAGGTGTCCTGACCTAATAAAAGTTCCTCAATTTAAGGGGAGGCCATTGCCTGAAATGATTGACTGAACTACATTCATCTAATTAAGTATAGATCTATCAATTACTGTTTACTAAAGATAAGTAATTACTTCGATTTTTTTTTAATTATTTTACTGTGTTAATTTCTCTCCATTGTAGAGTTTGAATAATAATAAAATAAATATTTTGATTTATTTCAAAATAAAACTTCCTCCCAACTTTCATTATTTAATTACTTTAGGCTAGAAACTCTCTTTTGTTGACGATAATCTTCTTGTTGATAAGACTAAAGAGTGAGTTGAATGTAAACTTAAATTATGAAGTCAACCTTAGAGTCTAAAAGTTTTTATTTGAGTAGATTTAAAACCGAATATATTTAGTGTAATTTTAATGGTAATAGATCTAATGGGGGGTTTGTGACTTTGAGCAATCGTCTTAAATAAGAGTATACATTTTAGATATCTTGTGTGTATTGTTCAGAGTGATGGTGAAATAGATAAGTATATTATTAATAGAATTCAAATAGGATGGATGAAGTGGAGGAATGCATCGGGCTTGTTTTTTTTTTTTTTTTAATGCATGGGGTTTGTTGTGTGATAGAAAAGAACCAATCAAAGTTAAGGGAAAATTCTATAAGATGATAGTTAGACCTACAATGCTTTATGGCGCAGAATGTTGCCAATTAAAAGAGAAGCATAATATTAAGTTCAGTACCGCAGTGATGAGGATGCTTAGGTGAATGAGTGGTTTTTCTATCACATTAAAAGGAAGCATAATCTTAGAGACAGGATATGAAATGAGCATATACGTGAAAAGATTGGAGTAGATCTAACAACAGATAAGATTAGAGAGACTCGCCTTGGATAGTTTGGTCACATAAAACGGCGGCCTTCTGATGACCCGGTTAGGAGAGTAGATGTATTAGATTTAACCTATGTTAAGAAAGATAGGGATATACCTAAAAAAACTTGGTTATAAAATATTAGAAATGAACTTTCTTCATTAAATCTGAATGAGAATTTAACTCTTAACCAGACATAATGAAAAAAAATTGATTCATGTAGCCGACCCCACATAGTGCGATAAAGGCTTGATGTTGTTGCTGGGCTATAAACTCTCACTAATTTCCCACATATTTGGAGGTTGTAAAGCTACAAGAATTTAGGAAAGGTGAAAGAAGAACATGAGGAGAATAGCTTTATTTATGTAGCTCATCTTAGTTTATAAGTCTATCGGTTGTAAGTTTAAGCTTTTCAACTAAAGATCATAATGCTTATCTAACATCATATATTCACAAGAACAATAGGCCATGCCATGTTATGTTTCCTCTGAGGGAAGGACACCCATACAAGCTTCTTTTCCACAAAAGCAAGGCAGGCCATTTGGCCTGAGGTGAGTATCTCCATAGCTAAAGGTGAGCTCCTCACCTTCTGAAATATCTAAAGCAGCAAAGAAACAAAGCCTAGGAAGAAATGAACCAGAATTCCTCACCAGCACGACCATCAGATTGCCACCGTCACACGAGTGATTGATGAACCGAGCCACATTTCCAATCTTGGTTGCATCAATGTTGACCCTCAGGCAAGCTTTACCAGACGGAAGATGTTCTCTCACAACAAGAAGTGCAGGTGAAAGCTTGTTAGTGGATGCAAGCTCATCGTATGTCTGTAACCGCCTTCTCGCCTCTTCTGTTGTCACAAATTCGCCTGCGCAGAGGGAAACATTCATATAAGTTAACTAGAAACTTTCCATGAGATTTGCATAAGGATTATGCTTGCTGCAGCATTCTTAATCATATATGCTCTTTTGAAGCAGCTAATGCATGGAAGCTTCTCTAAGATTTCGTTTGGGACGGCTTTGTTACTGTTTCTTAAAGCATATTTTTTGTAACAAAATTAAAAATTTTGTATTAAAAATCAATAAGAAAGCTGCCCCAAACGAAGCCTAAGTTGACACTTTTTAGGCTTCATTTGGGGTGGCTTTCTTACTGCTTCTTGAAGCAGCTTTTTAGTATAAAAGTTAAAATTTTTGTACTAGAAACCTGCTTCAAAAAACAGTAAAAAAACCGTCCCAAATAAAATCTTAGTGTGGATTACGAGTACTAAATTGCTGATGGAATGCTTTCTATCAATGTTTCACCAGCATGAAGAATGTTAATGCCAACTTCTGGTATGAAAATCTTTCTTATATGTTTGCATAAAATCTCAATAGGGATATATGCCAAAAAAGAGTAATACATTATACATCTAGGTGATTTTGCAACAAAAAAAAAATACTTACAATGGAAATAAAAGTCTTCAAATTATTAATCATAAAAAATGACCAAAAGTAACCCAGTAACCACATCCTTCTTTTTTTTTTTTTTTTGGAATGATGAATGTCAAGACACAAATTTGAAATAGATGAAATTCGAACCGAGGACATTAAGAATCACTTTTTACTTTTTTAGGTTATTTACCAACTAACCAGCTAACACTAAAAGAAAGAAATGAAAGCCACATCATATCATACAAATAAAACAATAATCACTTCCAAGTTGTTTACCGACTAGACTAGTTGACACTTAAAACAAAGACCACATTGGACAAGGATAAATAAAACAAGAATCATGACAACATTCGCATCACATACATAAAATTAGATATCCAGGGGAACTGGTTGCTATTAAGATGTTATTTTGCACATCAAAGAACAAAAGAGAACATTTCAGACTTCAGTGAACAATCAAACGTAACGCCAGCAACAGCTAATAAGCTCAGGCATTGTTTATGCATAATGGTTAGCAAATAATTCATTTAGTTTTTAATGATTGATAGAAGCAATAAAAAAATAACCAAAACATTGTGATGACAAGACCAGCCAATTATCTCTCAACAAAGTCAATACCTTGAGAGATCAGTGATCATCCTTCTATGGAAGAGAGCACAAAAAGCCTGATCAATGATTAATTATTCTGTGCAGACGCCAAATACTGTTCGGGGACCAGCCAAAATGCGCCACATCATCCCTTTACTCAGTACCGCGGCTCGGTTTTGCTCGGTACAGCTCGTTAACGCGGCTCGGTGCCGCTGATGGGATTCTGGTTAGTCTCCGGACAGCGTACTACGTCCGGTCTCCACACAGAATAATTTGTTGTCTTGCGTCCGATCTCCACACAGAATAATTTATCTTGATCAAGACTTCTCTAAACATTTTCATTATCATATCATTAATCATCCTTCCCCCAACTGTTGGGTTCAGCATTATAATTCTTATTCCTCGTTCCTTCCCGCTAAATGTTGCATGTGGTGTTATCCCTAATTTATGTAAATTTTTGTGCATACTTTTAGTCTCCTTGATTTGCTCAAACAATCTTCCTACCCAACCTCTACTAGCTTGCATGTGCCCAAACCACTTGAATCTACAACATCAACACCATCCATTCTAGCTGATACTCCCATATGCTTCCTAACAGAGCAGGTTATATTTTCTAGCTTTATCAAACAACCAACCTAGCATTCTCATTTAACATAGTCATTCATAAAATATAGAATTAGCCGGTCTTGCCTCCAATTGGTAAATATTTCAAGTATTCTCAACATTATCTTATTAAATATTATTCTGGAGGCAACTTATTCTTTAGTCAACAAATGGTGAAATACGAAAAAGGTATATAAGATACAGAAAGAAAAAGAGAAAAAAACGGGATAAAGAATTATAGAAGGGTTAAAAAGAAAAGAGAGAGAGAGAACAGTTTTAGAGATGATAATACCCGCTTCAATATTCAATAATAAGTTGATTTGAAATTCAAGCTTAGAACACTTTTCTATGCTAAACTAATTTGGTAAGATGCTAAATGTTCTTAAAAAACTCCTAACAACTATAATTATCATGCAACATTCACATAGATTGATATAAACTCTTCCCTGAAAAGTTGGAAGGTTTCCAGCTTTCCATGGCGGTGGTGGAGGCAAAATTAGCTCGTACATAGATCAATAATTAGGGGAAGAAAATGCAAGTAGCTTTCAAAGAATGTGACAGACATTAGGAGGTTTTTGTAGCAGCCATAATAAACATTCCATCATGATAGTAAAAACAGACAATTCAATCCAAATTGTAATAGGTGGTAGTGGTTGTAGCACAAAATTAATGGTAGATTGAGTAAAGAGAAGAATAAAAATGTTAGAAAAGAAGATATGAAAGTGTAAATAACTGGTAAAATCCTTTATCTAGAATCAGGATATAATTTCAAGATAGTTAGCCTATGATGGTAGAGAGAGGAGGAAACTAATAACAAGGAATTTCTACAAAATAAAAAGTAAAATTGGCAATTATGGATACTCCTTTAATGAAATTTGATGTGGCCCCAAAAGGCTAATGATCTCAGCATACTCAAAGTCACTCATAAACACAATATTAATTACCAAAAGAGGTGAAATTTTAAAATTTAGTATGATCATAACCACTAGATCAATTTCAAATTGATCCTCAACAGCATCATCTATTGCTTCTACGATTTGATCGAAGGAGAATGAATGAGTATAATACTTATTGATAAATTGAGATTGGCAATCATCGTAGCCATTATTAATAGAGGAAAAGATACAATTAAGAGCTTGAGGTGAGTATCCCTGTCAACTATGTCTACTATATGATAGACTAAGCAGATATGCAATGCCGATAGACATATTAATCATTGAGGTTCGAGTGACTAGTCATAATATTAGTGCAATGTTGCAATAATCCATATCTATTTTACTAACACGCTAATCAGTCAAATCTCAATATAATACTTTAACCTTGCATAAGAGCTATGCCTAGACCTAAACCTCAGTTCATCAACAAGGGCTAGCTTTGGGCAGAAATTGTCTTAAAAGCTGAAAATTTGGATTTGAGTTCAGTTTTTGGCTCAAAAGTTTCTTAAGTTAATTTCCCTTAACCAAGCCTGAATGTAATTATATGTCATATTTGGCCTTTCAAAATTAAAAATTAAATAGACTTGACGTAGTATATAAAGATTGCTTTTGCAATTAAATGGTATTCAAGAATGGTTCTTTAAAACATATTCCCTTTGGGTTAACACCAGTTAACATCAACAAGTTAGGTACAACTCTTTGTAAGAGTTATTAACAAGGATTCAACGATAATAAATAGAAAGAATTTGATGATAAGCTGAGAAAAATTCATATTTTTCAAGTGGCCCACAGATAAAAATCTCTAAATGATTTGTTCTTAAATATCATATTAAGAAGTTGAGATTTTTATAGCATTACAAAATTATTGTTAAGAAAAATTTTGAAGGTAACTTCATGTGTGGTTGACTAACTCCTCAAGTATTAAACATTTATAAAAAATTAAAATAAATCTTTCAAGCATGTTTGGAATCACTTGACTTTTTTTTAATGCTATGTTGTAAGGAAAAAAAATTTAAATAAAAAGAAAAATGTCTTTATTGTTCTAAAGAGGAGAAAGACCTAAAATATATAGTTGAATGTTTTTCGAGGAAGGCAACAATCCAATCTATTTTTACAAAGTGGTAAATGAGAGAATAAATCTTAATCAACATGATAAGAAAGGTGATGACAAAATAATTTGATGATAAGCATCCACTACTTTCATAGATATTTCTAAGCATCTTTTGGTAAGAAAATTATTATGATTACTTCATAAACCTTTTGAAATTATATCCCCATGATGATGCATTAGAAAGATTAAGAATGTGGTGTTCTATTTAGGATCTAATATATATCTAGGTCCTACTTGTTTTTCTACAAATGTTAATAATGTGTAAAAATATCAAAGAATATTTGTCGCTCATGTTTTATAGTAGAGATGTATCTCTTGAAAAATTATGAATTACTTAATTTCAGACTTATCACCCTACTTAATGCACGAATCTCGTAATCGCTTATATTGTTTATACATATTGATCATTTTGAATTAAAATCAAACTTCTATGGGAATATTGGCAACTCTCAATAGTTGCATAAAACTCTATAAAACATAAAAAGCAGGATGTCCATGTCGGGCACATGTGGGATGAACCAAATCCTCATTAAAGTTTACATCAAAGTCATTTCTAAACTATTGTGGATTCCTCTCAATGTGCTTTTATTCAAGGAAAAGATGAAAAAATATTTCATAATAGCACACAAGATTATTCATTCCTGTCTCAGGAGGAAGGGTGAGAAATTTATATTTAGGGTTTGAAAATGCTTATGATTCATTTAATAGGAATTTCATTCTTCTTATTCTTGCTAAAAGGCATTTTCCCCAAAAATTCATTCACTTGGTTAAAGAAACCTTGATCCAAGTCAACATTATTCTAATCATGGGGAGTTGAGCAAACAAATCAAATGTTATAGAGGATGCAGAATAGCGACCCTCTCTCCACTTTTCTTTTCAATATCATTGCAGTTAATCATAGATAAATGGAGCAGTGTAAGTGTAATTTGACAGATAATCCAATTACTAGCATTCAATTTGCAGATGAGACTAGGATATTTCATGTTGTTAAACTTCACCACTCAATTCCAAAGTACTAACCTATTCATTAAGTTTTATGGATCTCTTTTACATACAAAATCAATAAAAATTTGAGAAATTAGACGGTGAATTATCTATCAAGGGTTTGTATAGATATTCTTATTAATTTCATTTTAAAAATGCTACCTTATATTACTTATCTATCTTTTTTATTCTTATATAGGCAATTTAGAGCATTAATTCTGTTAGAAAAAAATAATAATTTAAATGGGAGTGTTGATGAGAAAGGTGTGACCTTTTTATGTGGAATAATGTGTAGCCCCGATGAGTATGGTGGATATGGCATATTTGGATCTGCGAAGCTTTAACATTTCTTTACATGAGAAATGAATTCAAAAATCTATTCAAGGAGATAAATCTTCTATTGGAGGAAAATCCTTCAAGGCAAATACTTTGAAAGGATCAACAAAATGATTTTTTGGAGGAAGCTAAACTAAAAGTCAATTTTATAAATTGGGTTGGAATGGTAGATCTTGTTTCATCAATGTCTCTTCAAAATTCAATAATGGTAGTGCGATGAGGTTTTAGAAGGATAAATATATCGATAGATAATATTCTTTTTATTACTAGATTTAATCAATTAGCAAATTATACATGGCACAAGAAGTACACCATCAGCTCTCAATATTCATTGACAAGTAGATAGAGAATTCATTGGAAAGGAAATGTTCCCTCTCATGTTAGATGTTAATTGGCGCAATTGAATGTTTTGTTGGAGAATATAACTCTTAATTATACCAGAAATCAACTTATTCAGAATTCAGATGTGAAAATTTTTTTGTCAAGTCTTAGATGGGTTTTTTTTTTCATTTTCTTATTAATGATATTTGTTTGGCTAGTAACTCGGGCTCAATTTTAAAACTATTAGTCACTAAAGGCAGTTGTTGTGTGTTGATTCACTTATCTAAAGAAGATTCCTAGTAAGGTGCATCTCCAATTATCCACATATTTATGATTCTCTCTTCCAAGAATCATGGTATGTACAAGGCTTCCCCTAAGAATGATTGAAGTTTTTTGGAGTAAAAACTCATTTCAGTAGCATTCAAACCATTTTTGGACATTGGAGAAATAATCAAATTGAGGATCTTAAGTATTTGTGGCATACTCTTTTCATTAGTCATTTGATATAGCATCACTACATTGGCCTTCTTTTGGATATATTGATGTCAAAAGGCCAAGGGCGACAGAACTAAAAGTTTATGAATGACTTGGCTTCCCTAATAATCCTGAAATTTATCTTCCATCGGTCTAGCTACTGTTTGGAATTTTCTTATCATTTCATTCTTTTGTATTTTCTAATATTGTTGCACATATTTGTACCTTTTTTAATGAGAAGGATCTTGTACCCAGGATTTTAAACAAACAAACACAGAATAAATATGCTGATGGCCTATTTTCGTTTTCTGTTTCTTAAAAATTAAGCCATGTTTCCTGAAATTATTGAAACATCAAAGCAGCCTTTTCCCTGTTTGACATTAATCAACCCTGAGAAACAATAAATATGAAGTAGAACAAGATATGTTATATTTCAGCATCTTAAAACAACAAAAACGAAATAACAGAAAGCATGCAAAAAAACAAAAAAATCAAACATGGTCCAACTTATGAAAAATATGATTTTTCCTATTGATTTTCAATCTAGCAAACTTAAGCCCCCACTCAAAGCAGAAGCAATAGATTGGAGATTTACAGTTGACGAAAACTCAAAGGCTTAACAGAAGTTCATAACTTTATAATACCTGCATACTCGCAAATGAACTCCCCTTTGTTCAGGACTTGATCCGCGTGCAATCCCCAGCCCTTCTTCAAATCTCTAACAATCTTAACCCTAACGCCGATCCCTCGCTGCGTAGTCCTATTCACGCACTCCAACCCACACGAGCAATGTACCCCACATTCCCTCAACGACCCCACCCCTATTCCTCCACCATCATCAAAACCTGAGCAAGGGCACCCCCCATCGATCGAGCAACCGACGCAGTCACATCCAGAGAAAAAGCTGACTGTTGTGACACTGGATATGAAATTCGCAAGAGAGAAGGGGTTGGTTGCAGGCCTTGAGAGGTTTCCGCCCCAGGACTGACAAAAGGGAGGCGGAGAAGAGAAGGGGAAGCGGGAGTAGAGGAAGTAGGAATAGGGCGTGGGATCCGAGGTCGGGTTGTGGAATGGGATGGGATAGATCTCGAGACCGCGGGCGGCGTCGGCGACACGGCGAGAGTTGACAGTGGCGGCGACGCGGCTGAGGGAGCGGCAGGTTGAGGCTGCGGCGGAGAGGGCAGAGGGAGGAAGCCAGGGTAGAACAAGAATCGCCCATTGCTCGAGTGATTCCGCTTCGCCGGTGGTCTGCTTCGTCAACTTCGACATTTCAATAAATAACATCAAAATTCATTGTAGGTAATATCTCAACCAGTATCTCGTTTAAGGCTTCGTTTGGGACGGCTTTCTTACTGCTTCTTAAAGCGATTTTTTAGTATAAAAATTTAAACTTTTTAACTAAAAAGCTGTTTTAAGAAGCAAGAAGAAAACCGTCTCAAACGAAGCCTAAGAGAGAGGAGAAAATTCTAACATTTGTTCTATTAAAATATTATTTAGATTCTTTTTAAGATGATTTTTTCAATATTTTTAAAGCAAATTTTTAATATAAAAATATCTTGAATTGAAAAAAATTTATACTAAAAAATACTTTAGAGACCATTAAGAAAACCACTCAAAACAAAATCTTAATCATCATGTGTGACCTTTATTTATTAGTTAATATGAAGATACAATATTATAAGAATGGAACTTTTATTTGGTCCGGTGAACGTACGCTCCTCTACGTTCGGCCACCAATATTTTACTGACACGTAGCATGAAGAAAAGTCGCCGACCCCGACCCGCTGTTTTTGGGTTCTAGCGCGTGCGTTTTTTTAAATCCTTGACGAGCCGAACAACATCCCATCACCTTTTCGATATATTTCAAATACCTAGCAAATACCGAGTTGTACCTAGTTTTTTCTAGCAATACCGAGCAAATCCCTAGCAATACCGAGCAAATCCTGAGCAAATACTGAGTTGTACCGAGTTGTACCTAATTTTTTTCTAGCAATATCGAGCAAATACCTAGCAATACCGAGCAAATACTGAGTTGTACCGAGTTGTACCTAGTTTTTTCTAGCAATACCGAGCAAATACCTAGCAATACCGAGCAAATCCTTAGCAATACCGAGCAAATCCTGAGCAAATACTGAGTTGTACCGAATTGTACC
>NW_021319178.1:2736180-2802388 GCF_001605985.2 Dendrobium catenatum
ACCAAAAAAAAAAAAAAAAAAAAAACTGCAGCTTGAGTTAACCGGTTCGGCTCTATCGAGGCTGGTTCGGTTCTTATTATCCAGTGGGTTAAGGGTTGAGCCCGGGAGCGTCGAAGCATCTTTTCCCTTAATATAAAATTCTAAAAAAAAAAAGGAAATCCAGACATCGGAGGCGCCTCAAAGCAAGGTTTTTTTTCAAGCGGAGGAGAGGTGAAACCGAGAGACAAAGACCGGAAACTCTGCGGATGGGTAGAGCTCTTATCTCTCCCGCCGCCAGTCCTCCGAAACTGAGAAGATTCTTCTCGGTCACTCAATCTTATCCACGCCAAGCGCATCAAGGAATTGCTCACTCTCTCAGGGAAAATGTGCGCTTTTCTGCGAGACCTGCACTTTCTTTACAGACGAGAGCTGTTCTTTCCGATCTTCCGAACACGAGGAAGTATCCAAGAGTCGGCGCCGAGTCGACGGGGCCAGTTCCTGCGGCGGAGCTCCTTGGGATAGTCGAGCTTGCTGCCAAGATCGGAGCAGGGGTTATGTATTTTTTCTTTATAACCCGCTTTTTAATTATTGATCTGTTTTTGCTTAATGTCCGATTTAGGGCTATGGAAATATTGAATCGTTTATTCTTTGGCAAGTTTGCAAGGGGTTTCTTAATTTTTATCTTTATTGATTGTGAATAAAAAAATGTTATAGTTTTTAGTATTTTGAGCTTCTTCATTTAATAGTTTCCGCATGGAATAGTATCATTTGCTCCAGAAATCACAAACGTGGCTATAGTTTACAGAGAAATATTATTTTTCCCCTTAAATTTATAGTTGTTTGTGTTATTTTGATTGTTACTTTTTGGTTTGAGGTCACCTTTAGAATTTAGTCTATCTGTGTTAAGATTACCCTTATTATAGTTAATCTATTTGAAAAATGTTTTGCATAAGAAATTCAAAAGCAGGTCCATTATATTTGAAACAAAAACAGCTCAACTGGAATTTTGCAATTATGTTTTTATTGAGGAAAATTACATTGAATCTTTATACAGTTCTACCTGTGGAATGCCTCTTGATGGAATTAGAGAGTGTTTGGATGGACGGCGTGGAGTAGAGAAGCCTTCTTTTAGCATAGGAGAATTTGAGGCTTTCCTATCAAAGCTATGATGTGTTGGGAGGTTTGAACTTATGAAATGCCCTAGAACTAACCACTAGCCTTGATATTGCACCCATCTTGGGTATGTGTTAAGGTTTACTAAACCCATAGAACCTACACACCAGCATCTCATGGGTGATTTTTTTTAAATGTTGCAATCTCTATTCTATTAACCATCTCTCTCAGTTAGAGTCAAGTGAGCGGTATGCCCTAATCACCAGAAACAAATGGCTACCATTTTTATAAACATGATTAAGTTGGATATTTATAATAGAGGCATCACTATGCACAATTTGATAGAGAGAAAAAAAAAATAGTTGTGTTCATTTACCTCTGACATGTTTTGTTGTAAAAGGTTGGATATTTCTTAAATACTATAAGTGTCAACTCACATTATTTGCGAACCGCGCACTAGGTTATTCATAGAAATATAACCAGTAAACCTTCAAACCTATGTGAAGGTATGATACACTTGCCTTTCTTTTACCCAAAGGACTGGCGACTGAGCCGATGGGCCCCACTTGGAAGGGCGGCAGGCAAGAAGAGAGGGGGGCTCAAAGGGGAATCATTTCACCTTTAATTACTTACCATAGAAAATAAAAATTTAGAGGGAATTAGGAAATGTTTATTTAGGAAAAGAGGGCTGATTTGAATTTAGATTTGGGAGGGAATTAGGAAGGTTTATATTCGGGTTAATTAGGTTGTTTTATTTTTATTATGTGAATTGTGTTTTGCTATAATTTTCTTTGGAGTTTTTCATAGCGGTGCCTAGGGTTTGTGGAGAGCCAATCTTCATCTCGAATAGTAGATCAACTTGTATCTTGATTTGTTTTGTCGAAATAAAAATCTTTTTTGCTGATTTCTATTGCGTTTTCTCTTCGTTATTGTTGTTTTTGCAACGAGGAGATTGGATTCCTATTAGCAAGCCACTTTTGGATTGTATTCTGCTAGTCTTAGTGTTTGATTTAAGAAATAAGCCATGTCAAAAGCATGCTATTTTGGATAGCTCCAATATTGAATGTAATTTTACTCTTAACATACTTTGAGGTTTCCACAATCATAACTCATGTAACCAATGTGGTATCCTCTATCCCTACAAACTACTTAGGTACTCATTCCACCCTCTATAGGCTACTTGGATAAATAAATAACTAAATGAGAACAAACTCAGGTTTGGATCACGAAAACAATCTCATCGCAATGTTGGGTAACATTTCTATTTACCTATCCCCCTTGACTTTGCATTTTTGGGTCTGTCATACTTGAAGGATAGCATCCCTATGTTGGGTTACATATTTCTACAAATCCTTGTCTTGGTAGTCAACCAAGATAACTAATCAATTGCGGTTGGCATGCAAGGATTTCAAACACTTTAAATCATACAAAACCCATACGAGTGTCTTCAGCTTCATTTAGCATGGCTTATGCTTTCATTTGTTTTATTTTAAAAAAATAATTCTATTATCCAATAAGAATTTTTTTTTTGAAGTAAACTGCGGGGATAACAGAAAAAAAATGCCAAAATTTTTCATCCAAGTAGCCCTTCCCTTTTTTATGTTTGTTTTCCCACCCCAATGGCCAGAGTAACTTAAGGGTGAAAGAAATGAAGCCTTTATACAATCTCATGGTGTAAAAGCTGCTAATTCTCTCGATATTTTAGCACTAAGATTGCCTTTTACGAGCTATCTTAAGGGCATGGAGTTTTTGCTTGTGTGAGTGGGAGCAACTGAAGTTTATTGACATAAAACATGTGCAAGCAAAACCACAACATCTTTTATAACAATTTTCATACAAATTATATTTAAGTGTAGCACCTATCAAGCACACATCACTATAGTAGCTATATAAAGGCTAAATTATGTTGTCATAAGATTGTCAGTGACATTCTCTATAATCCAAAGAAGTTTAACATGTAAATTAGCTTTGCATTCCATTTGATCAAAGGACTAGCTACCATTTTTCTTCTTGAATTGTGCTTTGAGGCTACTTCAATTTTGCTAATATATCTCAAATAAAGTGATATCTTTCTTAATTTGCTTAATCCACCTGTCACATTCAAATGTTTAACATACAACACCATCATACTTATTGCATCGCCTCATAATGGGGCATCAACACTTGCAAGTATGCCCAAATCCTTTGAGAAGCCTTGTTAACTAGATTGCCTCTTTTACTGTCCATGGATACACCGTACACCCAATGTCTATTATAGAAAAAAGATACACATGATTGCTTCGTGTCCTTCATAATAGAAAGCATCATTATTTAATAAGAGCACACATTTTGAAGCAGACTTTGGTTCATAAAGGTTTCCTCCACTATTGAAATTTCTAGATTCAATCAGGTGTTGCTCACAACCTCGAAAACATAGTATGCAAATTGACATTTCTTTAAGGTACTTGGAAAACCTTTTTATCACCCTCTGTGCATAGAGTCAGCTTTTTTATCACCCTCATGAAGGTCTAACATCCTAACCAAATAATAAATTCTAAATGGATTTACTAACCTTGCATATCTTATACTCCTAACTTTTAAGAACAAACATGACAAGTTGGCTCATAAATTTCTTTAGTTATTTCTTCATTCCAAAATAATCCTTACGTATGTCTAGTAAAAATAAAGTCCAAATATGCCTTAATGGCCCACATGGTCATAATGGAGGCAAATATCACTATAAGTGAAAATGTATGCTCATGTTCGATTTCATTTGTAGCATAAAAACTACAATTTCCAAACAAAGCTTTGTACCTATCCGTGGATCCATATAATTTCATTTAATTTTAAAATTCATTTGTTCCTAGCAAAGTTTTCATGATGAAAAATGTGAATTTTTTTCATTTTGAAGTGTGCACGTGCTTATTACATAGCATTATAGTATTTAATAATCAATATATAAATTAAAATTATGAAGTATTTATGGCATTTTAAGTCAAGTATTATCAACTAGTTAGCAATAGGGCATGCATGTGTAGTGATGAGCAATACACGATGCTAACTCTTTTCTAAATTGATCTTTTTCTTTGATCTTGAAAGAAGAGTTGAATGCGTTGGAGTGCTATGCACTTTGTAAAGACTATACTTCAAGGTGTAAGCCTGATATTTTGCAAAGTTATGCACAACCTTATTGTTACTTTGTAGTGCATTTCATTGTACTTTTAACAACATTGATTCAATATCATCTTTCTATCTTTTGGCAAATTCTTCAACTCTCAAAGTTGAATAAATTTTGTGAAATCTATTTACTTTTCAGAGCAATATTCTATTTGTCCATATTCAAACCTAAAAAATCATCCTGGACTATCTAAGGTTCTTCATAAGGTTGTGAAAATTGGATCAGACAACGAACTGGAAGGAGAGGTTCACGGTTCGACCGGTTGAATTGGAGTCGAACCAGATGACATAATAAAGAATAATATTATTAAAAATTAATAAAATTAACATAATAATGATGTTATCATTTCAAATATGAGACACTATTTTGATAAAAATAAAAAATTATAAAGCAGAAAACTTGTATAATTAATTAAAAGAATTATTTTTAAAATCTCACACAAGAGCAAAAAACCCAAAATCTCATAATTCTAAGAATTTACACTCATAATAAAATGATAATTTTAAATTTAAATATTTTTATAATTTTAAATTAGATTTTTAATCTAATTTAATTTACATATAACCATATAATTTAATATAAATTATTAATAATTTATATTACATATTTAGATATAATTTACACAAATAAATTCATGCGAAGATGCTTCATGGTGATTTTATGGTGGTTTGGGGCAAATAAATATAATAAAAATTTCATGCTAATTTAAAATTAAATTTTTTTATTATAAATTAATTTATCCATTTAAGAAAATTATTTGATATTTAATCTTTAGTATAATAAATTTATTTATTTAATTATTTAAAAAATATGGTAATTGAACTGGTTGGTTCACCGGTTCGCAGGTTGAACCGGTTGGATCGGCTGGTCCGGTCTGATTTTTAAAACCTTGATTTTTCATCATCAATTGAATCTACAATAATTTCTTTCTCTTAACTCTATGCTGAGGGACCTTTCTATTTCTATGTTCATATTCCACATTTCATTCTCACCATCCTTAAGAACTACAAATCTAATACCATTTACTAGTTTATATGGAGTATTCTAAGTTTCAATATCGAGCTCTTATACTTAAAAATCTGAAATGACTTACCTGAGCTCAATACAACTTTCAAGAACCTGATTTGAGTAACATAAGGACTAACAAAGTCAAAGAGATATTTAAGGAATCTAGTTTGACCGACACAAGGAATTATATTGGATTCTTTTGAATCCGGATTCAAGAGCATAAAAAACATGATGCTATGTTTATGTTGTATTTTCACAACTTGTAGCTTTCAATACCATCATATCAACAGTTGTAATGTTTCCCCTTTACATCTTCTTACTCTTGATCATTGTTCTGCAAAAAGGTTATGCATGTTCCTCCATCTCAAACTATATGGTTTGTTGCCCTTGAATTAATCGTCCATATAGGAGAATCATTTGTTCATATAATAACTAGAGATTGTAAATTAAAACAAATTGAAAAACATATCTTCATTTTATCACATGCACGAGTGAAGTTACCTGCATACCTTAATTATAGTACTTACAAACTTTTTTAAAAATCTTTCTATACGCTTGTGCTTTTCTTTGCCAAATTTTCAGCACAATCATTCTTCTCATCCTCATTCTGATAGTTCACCTTGTTAACACATTTGCTCATTTGATTCCTTTTGTCGTACATAGTTAAATCCATTTTTGATCTCACGTTGCCCTTTCTTGAGCATAAGGAGGTCCTCTGGAAGTTTAACATGTTAAGGCGCCTTGTCAAAAGTTATAATATTATCGTTTTGTGTAAGAAATACATGAAGATGACCTGATCGTGATAATTATGTAAACACATTGCGTACCAGTCAACACAACCCATAATCTTTAACTTAGGGATCATTTGTGACATGATGTTAAGATAATGTCTCATCAAATCATAGCATGCAGTTAAGATGCATCCACTTGCTACTTAATTTCAACTTTACAGTATCATTATCAATTTTCTTGGACAGTTGCAATAAATAAAATATTAACAATCTATAAACCACTACAAACCATTTCAATGCACTAATATTTAACTCCTAAATAACCATACATGTTAATAAATCATGATATCTACACAAACGTAAGGAAATAAGTAAATGAAAACTCATAGTCTGAATATGCAAAGCCAAAACTTCACTAACATGACCATATAAAATTTTCAAGCAGATCAATGGCTAACAAATAGCTAAAGCTGAACTAATTATTTCTCTCTAATGATGATGGATTCCACCCACATTCCATACCAAGCTCTTCTTCATATTCTTCTACTCTAGTTTCTCTACTTGCCAAAGCATGCTTGGGACGATATATCTGAGGATGATGAACACTAGTTAAAATCTGCAAAATTCTTCTACCTCTTCTAAGTTGGCAATCAAGGCAACACCACCACACATGAAGAACCTGATATATGTCTTCTATTTCCTTGGTCTGCGACCCTCTCCAAAGAACAAATAACATGAAGCAAATGATGTCACATGGTGAAGCGGTTGGCATGCAATCTTCTCTTGATATCTCATCAATCATATTTGGCCAAATACAAAAGGATTTATTTGTACATTAACACGTCATGCAAGGTTAGAAAATTCAGATTTGCTGCTTATCAAGGTAAAGCTGTGAGAAATTTTCATCTCATATGATTTTATTTTAAAAAAAAAAAAGGTAAAGCTGTGAGAAATATGACAAATTGATCTTTTGTACAACCTTTATCATGATGATACTAACCCAAATCATAATTCTCTCTAATAGAGTGATCAAATACGTTAAATACAAAATATACAATTAATCAAGGCAAAACTTGGTAAAAAATGACAAATTGATATTTTATTTGACCCATAACATGATGCTTGACCCAAATTACAATTATATGTCACTAAGTTAATGAGCTTTTAGCTAGCTAGAATCCATTTTTATCTTAAGGTTAAAATGTGAACTAATTAGCTTAACCACTAATATTTTTAAAAATGAAGCAATTAGACCCAAAATTGAACATCAAGTGCTTGTAAAATCTATAATTGTGCCTTTAAAAATTGCAAGAAAAATATTTGCAATTTGTACTTTTTTGTCCCTAATTTGTGATGTGCATTAAAAATTGCAAAAAAGTTAAACAATATTGAAAAATTCCTACATATATGTATTAAAATTGAATTATGTAATACCCCCTTTACATAAGAAGCATTATATCCCGGATATTCCTTTCGGCACTCATTTTTCTATTTCTCAAACCATAGGTAATTTATGTTGATTCTCCAAATTCTTTGCTAGTTGTAGCTACTTTTCACCCAATGTCCCTTGGTCAACTTATATTGATTAGTGACTCACTGATTTTGTATGACTGTGTTTAATGTGCACACGTGCATGACTATGTGAGATCTTGATGTGATAGTGCTGATTGTATTGGATTTGCTTAGTTCTTTCTTGTTTTACACGCCATTGCGCGATATTTATCAACTTTAATGTTACTGTTTTTTTTGTGTGCAACATGTCATGGATTACATGATTTGTTTGCTCATAAGGCTATGCATACTAACACAATAGCTATCATTAACATAATATTTATTGATAGCCAACTTTAGTGTCTGAAATGAGAATGCTATAACATGAATGTAGCATAGCTAGAAAATTTTGAGCGAGAACTGTTTATATTTGAGAGACTGCAATTAATACATCACCTTTTGAAGATGAATATAAAACACACAGGTGTTACGGGCATGTATAGCAAAGGATAGAAGATCCACCCATATAAAAAAGTGGAGAGAATTAGTGTGTAAAGGTTAGGAAGGAGAATCAGTGGATCAAAGATAAATTAAGTATATGATGTGAAAAAAAAAGTGGACAAAATAGTTTTAACACACACAACGATATGCCTTGAGTAATGAAATGGGTTTCACAAAATACTAAATAGATTGGACAAGGCTTTGATTTGGCTCTTTCTTACATTCTGTATTATCGGACTTCCTTTGCTCCATGAAGCTACTTTAACCAAAATAAATTAATCGTCTTAAAGACTTTTTTTTTCAAGCATTTTCTGTCATAGTTGGCTTCTAAATTCTTGATGCCCAGCTTAAAATCTGGAGACCATCCTTTCCTTTGAAGTTTCAATGAGAAATGAAATTGTTTAAAATAAGCAAGGTTTTGACTTTCTCTCTCATTTTTTGATACTTAACGAGATATTCTAAAGGGGTATTATTTTCTAAAAGCTTTGGCATATAACCAGTAGCGCTTTATCTACTTTGGTTTGTAAGCTCTACTTCTGTTCAACAGATTGTTTCTGGCCTTCTTCCATGTTAGACTTGTTGCATTCTCTGTTTGTGTGATACTACTAAATTCGGAATAAGAGCACCGTCTCAAGTTGTCCTTGGGTGTTTAAAGAAGTTTCCACTTCTATTGTACAAGTATTTCACGTGCAATTTGAAATACGAAACTTTAGCTCAATTCTATTCCTGACGCAAGAAGTCAAGGTTGGTTGTTAGCCTTCCTTTGTAATTATAGTTTGAATTTTGCATGTGGTTATTTCCTTATACATTTTTTTGAGGTATGGCTAATTGTCACATTTTATGGATGTAAATTCTTTTCTATATACGGATTTCTGTGAATGAAATAACAATCATTCTTTAGGATTTTGGTGCTGCATGAACTTTCCTCTATCAGAGAATGATTGTCATTTGATTCCCAGAGGTAAGAATTGCTGTTGTGTTTCCTGCAAGTTGTGTGCTATATGGGCAGCGGAGGAATTGCTCCACGATTTGTTTATTTTCTGCGGCCTGTACGAAGTCATAATCATTTTACTAACGTGATAGGCTAACTTGCAGGTTGTCATGGATGCTGTTAACAAGCCACGGAATATTAGCTATAAAGGAGTCACAGATTTGGTGACAGAGTAAGGACAAGCAATAATATGCTTTGCTTTTGTCTTATTTGTTCACTTGATTGATTACAATTGTACATATTTTTTCTCTTTGCATTTCTATACTTATGCTTTTATTCACTCATAAATGTGAAACCTAAGATTGCATCCCGTGTACCATGCATATGAGTTGGCATGTTGTATATGACAATTTAGAAAAAAAAATTATGAATGGTTTTCAATTTGTCTTTAGGAGTTATTTAACATGATTTCCACTGTTTGCGGTTTTTCGAAATTGCTGAGCCATTTAACTTTTGTGAGTGAATATTGCTTAAAATGAGGATGTAGTTGAATGTGACTAAAAATTAGCTTGAAGAATTAGGAAGAAAAATGAATAGATTGAATGTAATTTGGATAGAAGTTGTGTAAAAGAATTTACACAAAATAAGTCTATTACCTCATGTAACACTGAATTGGGATGTATGGAAAATGATAATTTATAAAGTTGACAACAAATAATTGGGATTAGGCTAATGACGATGATGAGCTTTTTTTCTAAAGGAAATTGATGCATCACAGATGTAGGGCCTTCTAGGTTTGCATGTGGAATTAATATGAATGTAGTATTCATGTTACCTGGCTAGTGTCATGATCTCTGGATCAAGGTGTTCTTATTTTTGCGTTTATCGTGGTAGTCATAATTATTTTTTAAAATAATGACTATTTTGATATAGTCACTGTTACAAGCTCTTTGCATGCAATGGTGATGTATAATGCTTTGTTAGTAGTAAGTACTTGTTATAGCTTTACTGCTGGGCCAGCACATAGTTTTTTTGATGTAGGCAAAAGGGGGGGGGGGGTCAACACAATTCTATGGAGCCTTGGCTGATTTCGGTTTTGAGCTTAGTTGTTGAAATTTTAGTGGTGCAAGCTCATTATTATCATGTGGAGTTGTAGCTCATTATGAGCTAATGTTTAGCTCTAAAGTTGGAAAAGTGTGCAAGTTTTTTAGGTGTGTGGAACTTGTCTCTTTCTCTTCATCTTTGCCTCTTGAGCTGCTGCCTTTTTTCCTTCATTTATTTGCTGGTCTGCCGTGGCCTTTATTCCCTTTAAATGCTGCCTTGGTTGTGCTGAAAACCTGTAGCTTTTTTCCTTGATCTTTGCTTAGCCGTTTGGGAAACCTGAGGGTTTTCTTGGATAGCTTGCGAGCTATGCCACTTCTTCCTCTCCTCTTCTAGGAAAGCTTGCGAGCTTCTGCTCTTTCTTCTTGGCTTCTAACCTCTTTCTTCTCTCCGCAAGTGTCCACTCCATTGTATCATTCTTCTCAAGAAAATGCAGTTTTAGGATTGATGTTTATGTCATGTTTGTGTCAAAGTTTGTAAGCGTCGCTTGTAAGAGTTTTTGTTTGTAAGTCATTTTATTATATAAAGTTGTGTTTTATAGTATTTGTGTTCTTTTAAGTATTTTATGTCTTTCTATCATCCTAGAAAGAGTTTTTGTTTTTTGTGATAAAAAATTTGGGCCCCTCTCCCAAATTTTTGATTGCATCATTTTTGTCATCCATTCCTATTTGGTGAGTTAAAGCGTTTTGTCTGGTAATGATTTGCTGTGCTATATAGATGACTATTGTTCTCTCTTCTTAATCTAATTTTCAACAATTAACAGTAAAAATTTGTCTGATTTTGCATGTGGATTGGGCTGAACTTCATTTATCAGTATTTTTCCATGAAGTTCCTAGATTGGGATGGCATCTATCGAAAATATTAGCCTATCATGAAATATCTGAAGTTCTCGTTAGCTGACAAAAGTATTTTATTTTTTGGTTTTTAATTGAGACTATTCATGAAATAGAAGTCTTGTAAGTCTTTAATCTTACTTTCTTCTTGTCGTTCTTCTTTTTATTCAAATTTCCTCATCTATATATATATATATATATATATATATATTGCTCTAATTCATTTGTAGATTGCCCTTATTATTATGATTCTTTTTTAAAATAGTTCACCCTCACACAATTTGTTTAAAAGGTAAAGATAGCAAAAACCTGTATTTTTTGATCTGAAACATCATCCTGTTAAAACTCCACCACCTTCAAAGAACAATATTTGCTAAAGGTTTATTGAAATTTCGGCCCTTTCAAGATCAAACAAGCATTGCCTTAATAAATGTGTTAATGACAGCTGAATTTTTTTATTTTGTTCAGGAAAGCGCATTTGGATAATTAATTTCAATGAGTTCTATGGAAAACTGTTATTAGGTTTTGTACATATACTTGTTAAATTCGATCTGAAGCATTGTCATGTACGTTAGTACAGGATGTAATATAAGATGCGTTCATGAGCAATTCCATTCTAGATATGTTTTCCAAACAAATATTTTATCCTAACAAATGGGTAAGATTACTTAAATTAAATGAAGTTATTTGAGCATGTATAAAAAGATATCTAGAACCATTTCAATGAATATGATTTAAAAAATTATAGAGAACAAGTAACTTTAGTGAGGAGCATTGCAAGCCATATGTTTTATCATCATGTTGGTCAACATACATATCTTCCACAGTCATGTCCTCTGCTATACATCAATTTAAGAGTATTTACTGATTAGGGACATTATTGTACATGATTATAATTAGTGTTTTCCTTATTTCTTAAATTTTGATTCTCTTTTCATTGCATTTGTTTTGCTACCGATTAAAGGAATTATGACGCATGATTATTGGCTGATTGGCCTTGTAGTGAAACATATGCAACCATATGGAGCACCTCCACAACCCACAGATTCTCCACCATCCGTGTTTCCATTTGCTAGTTATCTACTCCTTCGAACACTTCAAAACCTTGCATATCCTTCGAGAATTTGAGTTAGATATTTATGTTTATTTTGCTTGTTACTTCAACTCCAAGCAACATAATTCTTTTTAGTGGAAGTGAGTTAATGTAATGCATCATAGTCTTATTATTAAGTCCATGACTATGAATTGAATCTAGAGACATGAATTTCATATTTGTATTAGGAGCTTGCATTATGTATATAAGTGCATTTGTATAATTTTCTTTTTATTCCTGCATTTAAATTTGTTTTGGTACATTATGATTAGGCTTGATTCAAAGGCCTCTATAGCATCATATTTGGATTTACATTTTAGCTAAAAATATACCTCATGGGATCAAACTATGCAAAGGACATACGCAGGAGGAGATCAAGTCACACTCATTTCATATTTTTTGGAGGTAAACCAACCAAAAGGGGGAATCAACCCAAAAAATTGTGGGACATACAAAGGAGGAGATCGAGTCACGCTCATTTCATATTTTGTGGAGGTAAACCAACCTAAAGGGGGAATCAACCCAAAAATTTGTGGGACTAGCCTTTGGAACGTGCAAATAAAGTTTACATTCATGGCACTACATGAAAAGACTTAGGATGAGACTCAACCTTAAGATTTGCCTTGCAAGTATACGAGTAAAAATCAAATTCATATTACTATCCTCATGCATCACTAACTTGCATTTCTTATTATTATAGAGGGCATACATATGAAAAATATACCACCTAGTGGTGGGGGTGGTGGCTGACGGCGGTTGTCCAACAACGAGAGCGGATCAAGCTTACGGTGTATTTGAAATTTGGCCAAAACAGGCTAATTATGAATTTATAAACAATGAATTACGAGTGAATTTATCATTTCTAAAATTTTACTTTGCATTTCTTTTTCCGCAAATTAACTACCAAAAATTTGGAAACTCTTGCATTTAGAATACTTCACACTCAATTTTCATTAAATCAAATAACCCCTTAATCCTTTGCATTTCTTTCTTCTTTAACATGTTCATATCACACCTATGTAATCTCTTTTAGCTGAGGTGTTGGTATAAATTTTTTTTTTCCACGACATACCATTTCATTTTTGCCAAGTCATTCTCTTTAGTAGTCATCAAACCTATGCCGGTCAAAGAAATCTTTGGTTAGAGATAACCTATCTGTGAATTGATTTGAATCATTAACTCTAAATTTATGAGCTCAAACTTTATTTTTTTCTAGAATAATCATTAAAGTCAATAGCTTGCCTAGATTGGTGATCACCTTTGCCCAAATTTCTTAGATCTGGAGCTGCCCAAAAGGAGGATTTGTGGGGTTGCTCCTCATCCATATTATGAGGTTATAGATGATGTTGTGGAAGGTTTGTTTGTGTTCCATAATAAGTTGATTTCTTGTAATTGTGACGGATATTGACCACATGTACTTCTGATTGTGCAACCCCACCCTCATTTACATTTAATGTGGTGGCATGCTTTTAGAAGATGATGTACCTTGGTGTATGCTTTTTGCTGATGATATTCTTCTTGTTGATAAGCCTAGAGAGGGAGTTGAATGTAAACTTGAATTATGGAGGTCAACCTTAGAGTTTAAAAGTTTTCGCTTGAGTAGATCTGAAATTGAATATATAGAGTGTAATTTTAGTAGTAATAGACCTAGTGAGGGGATTGTGACTTTGGGTGATCAAGTCATTAATAAGAGTACACGTTTTAGATGTCTTGGATCTATTGTTCAGAGTGATGGTGAAATAGATGAGGATATTATCAGTAGAATTCAAGTTGGATGGTTGAAGTGGAGGAATGCATCGGGCTTGTTGTGCAATATAAAAGTCCTCAAACATAAGGGGAAATTTTATAAGATGGTGGTGAGACCTGCAATGCTTTATGGTGCCGAATGTTGGCCATTAAAAGAGAAGTGTAATACTAAGTTAAGTGTTGCAGAGATGAGGATGCTTAGGTGGATGAGTGGCTTTACGCTTGGAGATAGGATATGAAATGAGCATATACGTGAAAAGATTAGAGTAGCTCCAGTGGAAGATAAGATTAGAGAGAGTTGCCTTAGATGGTTTGGTCACATTAAATGGAGGTCTTCTAATGACCCGGTTAGGAAAGTTGAGATATTGGATTTGACTTATGTTAAGAAAGGTAGAGGTAGATCTAAAAAGACTTGGTTAGAAAATTTTAGAAATGATATTTTTCTATTAGATTTAAATGAGAATTTGACTTTTAACATGACACAACGGCGAAAAAGAATTCATGTAGCCGACCCCACGTAGTGGTACAAAGGCTTGATGTTGTTGTTGTGGTGGTGGTGGTGGCATGCTTATCTAAGACTAACATTATTTTCATCATGATCTTGATGCAGTGCATGGCTAGGTGTCATGATGATTAAATTTGATGAAACTATATGATAATATAGCAGTTGTACATGTGCAATGAAATAGTAAGGATAAGAGAATACATATTTTTTTTTGAAACTTGGCCAGCAAGAAAAATACAAGAAAATAATTTAAAACAAGTTATTACTACAGCAAACTGTATGCTAGTGAATCATAAAACATCCAATAGCAAGAGCAATATAATTTCTTATATCCACATTCAAGGTAAAAGATCAATTTAATTTGGAACTTAGACCTTGCCAAGGTACTCTCAAATATTCTTAGGGAAGAGTAGGTTTACTTTAGGACTGAAGTTTGAGATGCAAGTAGTGTTCATCAGTCGAACTTTATGCAAAAACTTGCAGGATTGCCAACCAACAAGCTAGTGTAATCCCTAGATTTAAGTTACAAGAAAATAATGCTAAACAAATTGCTTGACAACAAAGTAAAGATGAGTTACCTTACTAGTAGTGAGCACTCTAAAGATGTTTGACCCAGTTTAGCTCTCGGGAGATTGAACGTCACATTAGAAGCTTCATGAATCCATTAAAGAGGGTTGGTCAAGCTTGCTTTGACTTAGACTTGGATGAAGTGGCAAGGTGACTTGACAAGGTAATGTGGCTTCCCAAATCTGCATTTTAACCTATCTTCTTCCTTTAATGTTGACTATATATTTTTTCCCATTTTTGATATTCAGATTTCTAGTATTGTTCGTGATTGAATTCCGCCACACAATCAACTATGTCTTGCAAGTTTCTAATGCTTATTTAAATTGATGATATGATTATTTGGTTTTTCTGTTGAGGTTCACTTGCGGCATTATGAGTAATACAGCTTATTTTTCACTACATTGCAGTACAGACAAAATGAGTGAGTCTGTCATCTTAGATGTTGTGAGAAAGAATTTCAAGGACCACCTTATTTTGGGGGAGGAAGGAGGTCTCATTGGGGACACAGCATCTGATTATCTCTGGTGCATTGATCCGTTAGGTGAGGTTCTACTGGAAATGCTTCTATAGGAAGGTTTTAGATTGACTCCCTTTGTCAATTGTAGTGGTCCCTTACAAAAGGAAAAGTAACAAAGACACTCTTCCGGCTATTTTAACACTGGTGATTTTAACAAATTGAATGAGATAGCAAAGGAGCTTGCACTGTTTAGGCAATGCTTTTAAATGAGGCACAAGGAAGAAAGTTCTTTGCCCACCTCGCCTAAAAACCTGAGCTGAGTAGCTTTCATGACTCCAACATTATTGATTCCATGGTCCAAACTTAACAACTAGAAGTGCACTAATCTAAGAAAGTTTCAGATATTCTCAGAACGTCTACTACAATAGAACCGACTTAATTAGTTTTGTTAAAAATTTTCTTGAGTCTCCATATTTACTCTTTTTGTATACTACCCTTGTGGAACCTTTTCATTTTAATCACACAACCTTAATTTTAGAGTTATTCTATATATAGCTCCATTACCACAAATTAACTAGAAATTTTTGTTAAATGGCCATCTGATGTTCATGATTATATAATATATTATATGCATATAATTTTTGGATAATGGTAATGAGCTTGAAGTAATAAAACAAAAGGAAGTCTGAGCATGAAAATAAATAAGTGCATGTAATGAAAGAAGTATTGCTCCAACAAATGTGAACTTGGTTAATCAGCATTAATTCCATCTAATTATTATCAGACGGATAGGCTAAACTATAAATTTTAAGCTAGAACTAGTGTTCTCGTTGTAAGTAAACAAAAGAACCGTTTACATTAAAGCCTACTTTTAGTGAACTATACGAGTGCAATTATTTATCTTTCCTTAGGTTAGTCATTTTGCTTTCAGTCTTGTTCTATATTTTTATTTATTTTTTTGTTTTATTCCCATGTTTTGTTGAATAAATTGTGATTTTTTTCTTCATATAATTGCCTCTATTTTCATGTATGATTTTTTTCTTCATTTATATATATATATATATATTGCTCATTTTTTCCACCACCTCTCAGTCTAGAAAGACGGAACTTGAATTTTTCCATCTTCTTGATTTGCATTATATTGCTTCTTTATTCATCTTATTTCAAAGGATTTTTTCCCAAGTTTTCAGAGCAAATGGGACTTGCACTTATTTTCTTCAATATTTTCAAAAAGAACTGGAGATAATTGGTCGATTATTTTATTCAAATATTCTTGTATTATATATACAATCCTAAGAGTGCTTTTTTATTTGAAATCATACAAAATCATGTAATAATGGTTATAGAATAATTATAGTAGTCAACGAATTGATGGATTGATGAATAGATGATAAGGATCCCATATATCAAATGGGAATAGTGGACGAGGGCAGAAGCTGTGATGAAGGTTAGTCCCAATAGGTGAAAATTATACAGGTGTTTCTTACTCTTTCTTAAGTGAATGAATGCATGTCATACATTCTAAGCTGTCTTGATAAATTTTTAAGCCTGTCCTTGCTTTGGTGAGAATGTGAGCAAGTTATTCATATGCTAAGAATTTAGTACATATTAGACCACTATTAAGCCTTTTTCATAAAAAAATAATCAACTTCAATATGCTTTGTATGGTCATATTATAAGAGATTATATTCAATTTGATTGCCAACTTTTTATCATAATAAAACCTCTTAGAATCTTTTCATTCAACCTTTAAATCTTCTTGAATAATTTTTAGCCATAGCAATTTACAGATTTGCTATGCCATAAATCTAAATTCAACTTCGATACTATGCTAGATCTTGCTCCCACATTCCATTTTTAACTTATCCAAGTCACAATATTATTTCATAAGAATGTGCATTAGTCTAGAGTTGACCTCTTGTCAACAATAGAACCGGTAGAATATTTTATATACGCTTAAAGATGTCATGAGTTGGCCCGATAAGCTTTAGTTGATGAGGCAGGAACATACTGTCGTACGGAAAAAAATAAAACTTTCATTTCACTATTAACATATTCAAATATTCATCAAAATACAATTAGAAAAGAGCCACTAATATTCCATTTTCACAATTTTAATACATTAAAAGTAACAACTCATAAACATAAAACTACTACAAGTAGACTAAATACATAATCCATCACATGAAATAGAATAACCATAAAGAACCTATCTTATTGGTATTCTCTACGACGGTAAGTGACATGTCTATCAGCCATCAAAGCTAAGCAGATTCTTCTGAAAAATATTCTCAAAATTAGGGCGAGCTAAAGCTCAGCATGTAACAAATATTTCTATTAAATTCATAAGACAAAGAAAAGAAAACATTATGTATGTAATTTTCATATTTCAATGCATAAATAACTTAAAAGAAGAAACACTATAAATGACATGAGATTGATATTGGGCATGAATATTATGTAAGCCATTCTATATGCCAAGTTTTTCTTTATCATTTCATATGACCATAACTTTCTCATTTATCATTCTTTTCATAATTTTCTTTTATGCTCTTTTTTGCATATAATATTTATCCATAACTTTATACACCCGTAACAAAATTATAAAAAATTTGTACTGATCAGGTATACATTCAATTTGATCATTGATTTTATTTTTTATTAATTGCTCCGAAGAACCCTTTATCAATTACTTTAAAAAGCCTTTTACTAATTACTCCGAAGAGCCCTTTATCAATTTAGATACTCCGTATCAACATACACATTCTTTCATTCAATATTTATCGTAGGAGAGATGAGATCATTCATACAACCATATGTGTCTATCCAATGTATTATTTTTAGTCTAATTTTTAGAGATGAGCATGTCAATAATGACAATTAGCAAAAGGAGCAGATTTAATTAAAATTTTAAAAAGGAGCAAATACGTCATACAAATAGGCTTATTTCCTAGAGAGAAAAAATGAGAGGAGAGAGGAGAGATGAAGATAGGAGAGAGGGAGAGAGGAGAGAGGAGAGAGGGAGAGTGGGAGGGAAGAGAGTGTGGGCGGGAAGAGAGAGAGAGAGTGCAATGCTGTTGGGTTTTATTAAATATTAATTATTATTTTAATTATTATATAAATAATAATTAAATATTTAAAAATATTTAAAATAATAATTAAATATTTATAACTACTTAATATATATTTTAACTAATATTTAATTTTGAATAAATATTTTAATTATATGTTTAATATAAAACTAAAAAATATTTATATTATATATTTTTTTAAATATAATATAATTATTTATATTTAAAAATAAAATTTGTAAGAAAATATTTATAAGAATTTAAAATTATTTGCACACACTCTCTCTTCCCATACTTTCTCTTCCCTCCCTCTCTCCCTCTCTCCTCTCTTCTCTCTTCTCTCTCTAGAGAATACGCCTTTTTGTATGGCTTATTTGCTCTTTTTTAAAATTTTAATTAAATCTGCTCTTTTTTGCTAATTGTCATTATTCAAATGCTTCTCTATAAAATTTAGCCTTATTTTTATGCAAATTCCATATGTAGGCATTTCAAAATAATTAAAAGAAATATGCTATACTTAACGTGCAACTTTTCAATTGAATAAAATGTCTAAAACATATGCATTCTTTCATAAAATGCTTTATGTTTTAGTATTTTTATTCTTTTGAAAGGAGCACGTTCTTTCCTTACATACTACATGCAAGAAATGATGAATAATGTAGCATGTTTCTTTAGTTCTTTTCAAATGCCTACATGTAGAAATGCATACAAACATCACATTAGATAGAAATATATGGTTGAATGAATGCTATTATATCTCTTACAATAAATAGTGCATGAAAGAATGTGTATGTTAGCACGGAGTATCCAAATTGGTAAATTACTGTTTAGAGCAAATGATAAAGGCTCTTTGGAGCAATTAGTAAAGAGCTCTTCGGAGCAATTAATAAAAATGAAAGCAATGGTCAAATTGAATGTGTACTTGATCAGTACAAATTTTTGATACTTCCGTTACGGGTGTATAAGTTTATGAATAAGTTTTATATGCATAAAGAGCATTAATGAAATAATGAAAGAAGAAATGAAAAAGGTTAATATTATATGAAAAAGAAAAATAGTCATTTAGGATGACATACAGAATAAGCATACCAGATATAAATCTATGGCACTTGTATTATTTCTTTCTTTAGTTATTCATGTATTGTAAAATGAAAATGGCATGCATAATGAAATTCCTTTCCTTGCTTTATGAAATTGATAAAAATGCATGTTAAATGCTGAGCATTAGCTCACCCAAATTGTGGATTATTTTTAGGAGAACCTGCTAAGCAGTGATGACTGATAGAACTCCTTTCACTTACCGTCGTAGATAAATGCAAGAAGACAGGTTTTTTTGTGGTTGTTTTTATTTCATGTGATGTAATGTGGTTAGAATATAATGAACTCATTATAGAAATTTTATCAGTTTAAGTTTAGTTGTTGTTTTTGATGTATTAGAAATTATTGTAATAAAAGTTTAGTGATTTTTTCTTATTTGTATTTGGATGAATATTTGATCATGTTAATTTGAAATGAAAGTTTTAAATAATTACTGTACGACCGTCTGTTCCTGCCTCGTTAACTTGAGCTTATCAGACCGGGTCGTGACAAAAATCAGAAACATGAAAATTAATAGAAATACAAGAACCTACCTCAATAAGCAACAATTAAACCTTCTACGAGCAAAATACACTATTTATGATTGTGGCGTATATCTTCTCATATATCCAACACCTAAAATAATGAACACCTTTATTACTAACTCATGAAACATAAAATACTTTCATTTAATTAATATTTTAATATTAATTATTTTCAAATTTAATTAAATACTAATTTTAAAAAATTCAAATTATTGTCTAAATCCCTAATTTTCTTATTTTAACCCTTTATCATTTCCTAAATTAAATTAAACTACTCTCTATTTTCGATTTTTCTTTAAAACCATTATTTTTAAAATCAAATTTTCATTAATTTCACCATATTGAATTTTCACCATTAAAAAACTTTCCTAAGATCATATGAAACAATATTCGTTAAAGAGATTTTATAGAAATTAAAAAATTGGAAAAACCCTAATTTTTGTAAACTCAACAAAATTTGGGGAAAATTAAAATTTCATGATTAGAAATCATTATTCAACATTCCCTAACATTCACCTTCCATAATTTCAAGTTTTAGAAAAACCCTAACTTTTTTACTTCAAGAAATCCTTAGATGTCGTTATGAATGAGAGAAAATGAATAAAGATTCTTGTGTTACTCATTAGAAGATTGGCATATTTGTGTTTTACTAGTTCACATATATCATAATAAAATTTTTTAATATCGATTTGTTTAAATGATGAATGAAATATGATTTTGAGAATAATAAATGATGGGTGGTTGTCAAGGAATAGGCGTTGAAGCTAATTTTTATCTTTATTTGAATTAAGGGTTTATAAGATTAGAGATAATATTGAATGTTGGGTTCTCTTGATCATTGGATTCCTTTAGGTGGTAGAAACCCTTAATTTCTTTAGTGAGCCCATCGTCCGCCTTTTGCTTTGTTTCTTGAAGATACAATATGAAAGCTAAAACAAAATGTTGCTCTTGACATCTTCAATTCACTTTAAAATGGATAACAGGTTGGTAATAGTTTAGGTGCATGAAGGATAATTGAGAGAGTGAGGGATTTGTTTATAACAATATTTTTATGATTGTTCATGATTGTTAAGTATCCATCGGCTATAGTTATTTTTTTACTTCTATAACAACATAATATGAAATAAATTTATGAGATGAATTATATGATATGCAGCCTTTGAATCCATGATCCAAGAGTTTGAAATAGGGATCTCTGTGACTTTAAAGGCTTGTGTAGAGGATATAATACTTAAGAATACTAGAGTAGAAATTCCTTTTATAGATGTTTTTTCGGTCCTCTTATCAAGGCTTTTTGTTTTTTTATGCCTAATAAATGATCCAATTTTTTGTGTTTCCTTTGTAAGCGGTACTAATTGGGAACACATTTGCTAGATCTTTTTATTCAATTGATATATTGAATGGATATGTTGCAATTCTTCTTTTACATTTATACTGCACCCCTCAATTCTAAGAGAACCTGAGATAAAAGGTACATGAGTATTGTTATTGTTGTCCATGAAGGGAGAAACTGCTGCTGGTCACAAGAACAAAAAAAAAAAAAAAAAACGAAATAAAAAAAAAAAAAAAAAAAAAAACGAAATGTGGCAATGTGGCGATGAAGTTTATAACAATGGTAAGTATTTTAAACAATGCAACGATGAGTGTTGCTGCATAAAAAAATGGGAAAAAGGAAGAAAAATGACTACAACAGTAAAGGCTTGCAAGTTCTAGGCAGTGTGGCAATGAAAGCTATAGCTTATTGAAATGCTAAGAGAAAAAAAAGTTTAAGACTCTAGTATCATGACAGTAATTAAGAATTGGTTGAATATTTTTTCCAACATGTTTAATATTTATATAATTATAGAAGAATTTTTAATAAAGGGCTGTTTGGTTGGAATACAAAGTGGTGTAAATGATTCCAAATGCAACAATTTTGAAAATTTTGATGTTTTGTTGGAATACAAAGATGAGCAAAGTGGAGTAAATACAATGTAAATCATTTTAGTTTATTTTTGAATTAAACTAAACTCGCCCAACTTTGAGCGAGAAACTGTTTACACCACAAGCAAACTTGCTTGATTGCCACCCACCAACGCCGCCACTCGCCGGCCACCACCGACTGCTGCCACACACTGCTGCAACCAACGCCGCCACCACCCACCAGCCATCACTAGTAACACTGCCGACGACAACCACCATCCTCCGCACCACCACCGCAAGCTACCCTCATCACCGGCCACCATTGCTTAGCAGTCGCACCCGTCGGCCGCGCCGGCCACCACCACCACAATCACCTCCCCCGCCTGCCGCAACCATTTTTGGACTTTACACTACATTCATTACTTCAAATAAAAAAAAATCATTCACTTGCATTTATTTTACATTAATCCAAACAACTTCAAAATATTCCTTCTACACTGCATTCATTTTTAGCCAACCAAACAACCCCTAAGAAACATACAAAATTAAGGAATAATAGTGATATAATAATTATAATAATTTACATATTGATGATTAGATAGAATGATAATTACAATTGTCCATGGATTGATGAGTAGGCATTATATTTATTAAATATCCCATGGATCAGTGAGGTTGCAGCGGAAGAGGAAAATAAGAGGGCTAAACTCTTGGTGAGTGTCTTAGCAGGTAGAAAATATGCAAGCGTTTAACAACTTTCTTAAATATTTCATTATCTATTTTTGTATTAATTTGTTTTCTTTATGTTTTTAAGCTTGTTCGTAATATGCATTCTCCTTTTTTTCTTGGGTTTTTGTTTTTTGAAGTTTGTTTATGTAAATATGGTTTCAAGCTTCTACTTTTTTTATTGGTTTTTTTTGTTTTTTCAAGTTTGTTGATGGACTTTTTTTTTTCTTCTTTTTATTTATCTCATTTTTTATGTTATTTCTTTTTACATCCTTTTTTTCTATTCTTCAAAGTGTTTTTTTTTTTCTGTTTATTGGATACTTATTGTGTGCAATAAATTTTCTTCAATCTTCTAATCTTCATTTAGTTTCTCCCTTTTCCTGTTGGATAATTTGCTTGAAAATGCTTCAATTTACTCTTGATTTTTTTTATTTTTTCAACTTTTATTCTTCTTTTTTTCTTTTTTTATTTTTTTATTTTGGTTTTCAAATCTCTAATGGATATTTGGCTAAAAATTTGTAACGTGTTTAGGCTCATAAAAAAAAGGATGAATTGAGCATGTACTAACACTTTATCTGCATCATAAAATGGGTACCTAAGATTTCGTTCCAAGTACCCATTTTTGTTTGAATCATAATTATTAGTAATATTTAATTTAAACTTTTTTAACTTTTAGATGGGACGACAAATTTTGCACATTGCTATCCTAGCTTTGGTGTATCAATAGGAGTTCTCTTCCGTGGAAGGCCAGCTGCTGCATCTGTGGTATATGATATGGTTTATATAATACTTTTTATATTAAAATCATTATTTTATTTTATTATTTATTTGATTTCATTGTAGTTTATGATCTTGCAATATATAATTTATTATTTTGGAAACAAGAACATTTAATTTCTTTCAAAAGTGGAGCCACCATTTCTTAAATAAATTTATTTTTTTTAACTTCTAAGGAAAGAGAAAGTTTGATTATAGAAGAGATCAAAAGAAACAATTATTTGTAGGACACGTTTGTGGAATTTGAGAGGTCAGAAATTAATATTTTAAATTAGTTTGCAAAATGTACAAATTATACTTTTTTACCGGAGCCAATCTATCGTGGGATAAGATGGTTGTCTATTAAGAAGATTATTGTAGTTTTAATTGGTCACTAATTTCCTGAGGAAGGGAAGTCATGTGTGGCGATTAGCAATTACAACACCTGGATGACTCAATCAATGCAAGATTGAGGCAATGACACATGGTGACGAATCATGGCCATAATGAGCG
This sequence comes from Dendrobium catenatum, assembly GCF_001605985.2. Taxonomy (NCBI): domain Eukaryota; kingdom Viridiplantae; phylum Streptophyta; class Magnoliopsida; order Asparagales; family Orchidaceae; genus Dendrobium; species Dendrobium catenatum. The sequence continues at coordinate 2,759,984 of NW_021319178.1, forward strand.
ACAATCACAAGATGGGGACGAGCAAGCCACTGTTTACTGTTGAATTTGGAGGGCATGATTGAAGTTGGGAATTAGATCAACTATGCTTGTGCGAGTGTGAAACCCACGTCTTCTTTTTGCATTCATACAACGGAGTAGACCAATGATGCGTTCATTGCAGCTAAGAATGCAAGAATCAACATCAGAAGTTCCTTATTTGTCCATTTAATGATGTCATTCAACACCTATCACGACCCGACCCAGCTAGCTCGAATTAACGGGGTGGGAGCAGACAATTATACGGAAAACACCATAACATATATCATACAATTTCATTTAACTTTTATAACAGAACATAAACTTTCATTTCATCCATACATAAATAAGAAAGAGCTACTAAAACATCAATTGAAAGCGTTCCAAATTGTTTCTTCTAAACCACAACAACTAAAAATCCATAAACATAAACATCAATATAAACTTTAACAGACTCCTCAAATACAAACCACTGACTCAAACTCAAAACAGAAAACATAAAACCTTCCTTCCTGAGGCCCTCTATGATGGTAGGTGTATTGTCGTCTCGTTGCCATCACTTCCCAGATGGTTCTCCTAAAAAAGATTCTCACAAGCAGGAGTGAGCTTACTTGCTCAGCAAGTAATTCATATTTTTCATAAAAATTTGCATAAAACTAAAATAAATCATCTTTTCATAATAAAACATTAAACGACGGTCAATTTTGCATAAATTCATAACATTTCTGTATAAGAAACTTTTTCATACATTTTCCTTAATCATAAACCTTTCATTTATCATTTTCTTAAACATAAACTTTCATTTTCTTAGAAAACATACATAAATCACATTATGCGTAATGTTTACTATATCACCCGACTCGAAGGTGCCCGTTGAGTTTGTACTGATTAGATACACATTTTCATATCATTTGGCCATTCCTTTACCATTGGCTCTGATGAGCCTCCTTTACCATTTGGCTTTGTTGAGTCTCCTTTACCATTTGGGCACTCTGCATCAATATGCACAATTTCATATCATAATTTATAATTTATGTTTAGTCAATCATATGTGTAATGAAAAACAATTATGACTAAAAAATCATTAGCTCAAAATATGAGAATCACGAATAACATGTAAGCCTAATAATCTATTGCAATATAAAAACATTATACTAACATGACATTTGAAAAAAAATATAATTCATAAATCATTTGAACGTTAAAACCTTAAACATTTGAAATTGCATAAAAAGGAAGGCAAAACTATACATGAAATTTTTATGATAATGAGTACCTACCTTAACCCAAGCATAGTATTTCTTCAAAGTGTCACTTTGACAAACCTTGTTCACCTTAAAGATCACAACCTAATAATCACATAAAAATACATGTCACAAATAAATCTTCCTTAAGGTTTAACCAAATTCCTAATTGTCTAAACTCTTCGTTTCTCCTTAATTGTTCCTTATGACATTTAATAAAATTTACATTATTTAATTTTAATTTTCGGATTTATTAAAATTCTTAATTTTAGGAAACCCTAAATCATAAATTTTCATCTATCATTAAGCTAAACAATTTTCTAAACTTAATTAATAATTAGGTTAATTAATTTTCCGAATTATTTAATTAGAAAAAAATATGAAAAATGAAATTTCTTAAGAAAACTCAAAAAACATTCCTAAGACCCTTAGAAACCATTTTTGTAAAAGCACCTTAAGGAAATTCAATTTTAGGTAAAAACACTAATTTTTTATTTCTAAAAATTCTTAAAGAAACTTCATTTCTATCGTTAAATCGTTCCCCTATATCTTCTCTATCGATTTCATAAAGAAATTTGGAAGAAAAACCACATTTTTGGAAAAACTCTAGATTTTTCCTCTAAAATCTTGAGATTGAGAGGAATTCACTTCAAATAAAAAATACCTTAAGACTCCCCATGTCGTCCTCTTCAATGTCCACTAATTTTCTAGCCGAAAAAATGTCGTTGGAGCCTTGTCCGTCGACCGCCCTTCCGCCCCTAGCCGTCCGCTCATCTCTTCTTTCTCACGGTTTGGCCGAAAATTGCGAATGGGAGAGTGGGGAGGGTTCGATTTTGATATAATAAGGAGAAAGAGATTTCCAAATGACCATTATACCCTTAAACAATTCCAGCATTTTATTTGCGTAGGGGTAGTTTGGGTATATAAAAACTTCTAAATTTTATAACTCCCAAAATATACAAATTTTTATAGGTTCTATATATCAAATCGATCAGAAATTTGCGTAGAATTCTATAAAATTACTTCCTTCAAATTTTGTTAACTTTGAATTTTTCACTTAAGTTTCGTTGCGACGTATCGAAATACGTGCGACGACCTATGATTGTCGTTTTTGGGTTTTACAACACCACCAGCGGTTACTCTATGTGTTGGTATTGATTCTTAATATACCAATTGCTGAATCTAAGCGACAGAACATATTGGTAGTATCTTGTATTATTTTTTCTGAAACGAAGACACAGAAAGAGGAGCATCTTTCATTGATCAAGAATGGGAAATTGGACATAGTTGTTGAAGCACTGTCAATTTGCGGCAGTCTGTTTGTTTATAACAACCTTGGCCTTCTTATTGTTGATGAGGAATATGGAGGTTTTGCATAAAATATAAGAGAAGATGCATCACTGAAAACATCTTTTGATGTTCTCACTCTTTAGGTTTGATTAGGTTATTGTTTGCTAGCTTAATCGCAACACCAACCCTATAAAGAGTTGCCTATAGAAAGAAAATCCTATCTTCAATCAAGTTTGCGTTAGACCTCAGTGGCTAGGTTTTCTATGTTCTACCATGAATGAAAGGCCTCCAAGAAATAGTGGAATTTCTTAACCAATTATTTACGGATGCTACGATTGCAATTGCTCATAGGAAGCAATACTTAAACCAACTTGAAGAAACTAGGACAATTTTTGCTTTTGGAGACATCAACATCTTTATCTTCACATTGTTGAAAATGGACTCAATATCCGAGGTGATGATACCATAACAATTCAGGAAGTTAAATTGTTTCTTGAGCATATAAAGAAGCTTATGCACATTCATTTTAACCTAACACATTTTTTGCTCTGCGAGACATCAATATCTTTATCTTTACATAGTTGAAAATGGACTCAATATTCAAGATGATGATACCATACTAATTCAGGAAGTTAAATTGTTTATTGAGCAGATAAAGAAACTTATGCACATTCATTTTAACATAACACATCGAAGCTCTCAGAGCATGCACGCGAGAGGCTTGCTGTTATTTAAGAGCACCATAATCTAGATCAAGGCTTCCAGCTGGATGAGAGGGGCATTTTTGAGAAGTTCGTTAGAAGGGGTTCAATCAAACAAACTTAAAGTCACAAGATAGATCTTTCCATCATGCACAAAAACGTGTTCTTGTATTTCTCCTTCTGGCAGCTGGGTCCCTTGAAGAACTTGTGTATGTTAGGTAGTTTATTTTTATTTTTATTTTTTATTTTTTATTTATTTTTTGTATGTTAGGTAATAGGTAGGTTTATAAGAAACAAATTTCACATATTTTTGTTTCAAATAAAAATGGAAAATCATTATTTCTAAGATAATCTGGTGATTATAAATCTTCAAAAAAATCAGTCATATGGGCACATATAACAAGCTCAAAGAAAAAAAAAGATTGACGATAATGCCTACAATATTGATCTTCCTGTCATCATTAACATTGCTATTACTTTCAATGTTGATATCTTCAAATATTTGCTTCAAAATGAATATCTCTGTAGAATGAAACTCAAGGACGAGTTTTCTTTAACTGTAGGTGATTGATGCAACAAAAGGTTGACCATAAGAATGAGCCTCGTAATAAATAGTTGGGTAAATTATTAAAATAATCCCTAAGACTTCTTAGGTGTGTTCATTTTAGTTTTAGGCTTTTTCAGTTTCATTTTAGTCCCATTTGCTTACCAAATCTGAACCAATTTGGTTGTATGATTAGTTTTATCATTTCTTTAATAGAACTTGGAGGAAAGCTTTTTATGGGTGCATTTTGGATTTTTTAAGGATAAATTTTATTATTTAATACCAGTTCCAATTAATGGGGTGGTCTATAAATAATTCAAAATTATCTCATGCAAATCTTCACTCCACCAATTTTCATCCAAGTAACAACAAAATTGACGATGCAGTCAAATTAGTTCATATTTTCTTAATTATTGGAATAATTTCAACGCCTGAAAAAGCTTAAAACTAAAGTGGGCACAGCTAAAAAGTCTATGGATCAGTATGATCATTTACAAAAAATAGTTTTATTAATTTTTAGGTTTCTTTATTTTTTTCCTTCAAAGATTTTAGTTTTTACTCTGGTGATAGGAGGGTTTTCTATAAATAAGGTTATTTATTGTATTTAGATATCTTTTTGAACGATTGAAGGAATAGGAATATTTTTCATGTTTTTCAATTTGTGGGTTCCATTAAACCCTGGCTCGTTTTCACCAATATGTCAAAGATATATTGAAACTATTAAATATATATATGAATTACAATTAGTCATTGAATATTAAGTACTTCTAAAATATATTTTATAATTACCTTAAGGATCAACATCGAGCATTCAATTTTTTATATTTGTTAAGGATATACTTACAAATAATATTCAATGTGAGATGCTTTAGTGTATGATTTTCACATATACTATACATGATCAATGAGAGATATGCTAAAATATATGAAAAGCTAAAATAATGGAGTAAATATTTAAAAGATAGACGATGTAGAATTAGTCAAACAAATATTTAGTATATGCTATACAGTTTTTTGATAGGAAATACTTGATTTCAAGTATTCCCTAATCACTTTAGCAACAAATCTCAAGGCGAGCTGCTGTCCACAGCAGGAAATCAGCCCAAAACAGTAGAAAAAACGAGGAAAACTGCTGATCCTGGGCCGGTCTAACATTTTTATAATTTAACATTAAGAGCCATCCTCCAATATTATTATAAGATAAAATGATATTTTGTGTGATTGATATAAGCATCTTGGATTTACTAAATAATAAATGGGGTATACATAAATTTTGGAGTCAAGGTTGGTGTTTTAGAGGGAGAAGTGCTTTACGCGTATTATACTTAATGATGTTGTATGAACCTACACATATTCTAAAACTTTATAACTTATAAGATTACATGTAGGTCAATTATGTTTTATGAACTTTTATGTTGGGCAATAAATAAATTGCTAATAGCTAAGTTGAGCGCGGTGGAAATGTGAATGTTAAGATGGTTACATGGTAAAATTATGAAGGATAAATTAAGAAATGTTTATATTAGGAGGCAATTTTAGTAGCATTTATTGAAGATAATGTTGTTGAAATAGGGTTCCATATTTTGTACATTTACATTGAAGCTTAGAAAAAGCACCCATTACATGGTTACATATAATTGTTGTCGAAGAATTAGAAGGAAAAATGTATATAGATAATGTAATATGGGTGGAAGTTCAAAATAATTTGCAATAATTAGATTTAACTGATGTGAAACATACATGCAAGGATGATTAGGTTAAGGAATTTGCACACTTAATATTCCTAGAACAAATAATTATATCTTAATGGTGAATTTAAACGACGCAATAAAACACAAAGAGCGGTAAGACAAGCTTAGGCCGAATCACGCGCGTAAAAGTTAAGATCAGAAAACAATCAAGTTAATCTAACGTTGCATACATGGATGGTTTTCAACAAGAGATCCCTAGATTAACAAGAAGATTAACCACAATGCAAGGATCCCTCACTTAACTCTCTAGCTTACTAAGTTTTAGCGGAAGATAATTAACATGATCTTCATGAATCCAAAATAACCACTAGCGAGAAGTGGACTAGGAAAATAAGAGATTTGGAGGGAGACTTTACCCAATGGGAAGACAACATGGACCTCTTGATTGCTATTGGATAGCAGCCGACCCTTCTCTGGTGGGCTGGACAGCACAATACTTTGCTGAAATATTCTGGATTGCAAGCCAAAATCTCTGGACAGCACCCACGGAAGTCTGGACAGCAGGTTTTGGGTCTTGGGAGTTATGGACAGCAGCTTGTAGGCTTCTGGATAGCAGCTTTCAAGGCTCCAATACTCAGGATAACATATGGCGCCTTTCCAAGAATCTGGACAGCAAACTGGGCTGGTTCTTTGGGCTGCAAGCAGAGATCTTTGGGTCAGCTGGACAACAACTCAGGCTCCGGAATTCTGCTGGACAGCAAGGGGACAAGAAGGAATAGTCTGGAAAGCCTCCAAACAATGCCCAAAAAATCTGGACAGCAGCTCCCTATGTTCGAAAGAAATTTGGACAGCTATGATAGGGTGTTGGGAACCTTTGAACAACAATCTCTGGCCTTCAGTAGTGCCGAACAACAAATCAATATGGCTGGAATATGGGGACAGCCAGCAGAAATCTCTGGGAAGGGAGGAAAACGTGAGAAGAGTTTTGGGAGGAGGCGGCTAGGGTTGAGAATTGGAAGGGGAATTAATGAGAGGAGAGAGAGGAGGTGGCATGTATAGAGAAGGGTTTGAATGCTTGCCTATTCAATGATTTCAATTAGGAATGAGTAAATTCAATCAATCCCAATTTGAATTTGAATTGGACTTAATTTAGTGATTTAATTGGGGAGCATTAAAGACGAAATTAAAAGAGAAAGGGATGGAGTGGGCCGACCTAGAGAGGCGAAAATTGTGTCCACATTCACAAGGTTTAATTGCAAGTGGGAATTAAATCTGAGATTTATTTCAGATTTAAGGTGATTTGACGGGATTTAATTTGAATTTTGAATTCCAATTCAAGTGGGATAGAGCCTTAATATGAAGCAATAGGATTTAGCCCATTAATGGGTGGTCGGCGGCATCATGAGGGGAGGATGAGTATGGGGAAGATTTGAATAAGTTTTTAAACGAGATTTTCCACATAGGAAAGAGAATAAAAGACCCTGGGATTGAAATTTGAATACTTTCCTTATCTAGAACTTTGCAAATTAGGAAATTTTATTTTTAAAATTCAAATTTGAATTTCAAATGATGGAAAACTTTTCCTATCTTGCTTGACTCACTCTGGGGAGCCATAATGATGTTTGGAGTCATCATAATGGTAGGGGGCCATGTAAGGGGTGGCGGAAAGGGAAGGTGGAAAGGCGTTGGGGTCTGGTGGAGGAGAGGGGCTTGGGCCGTTGGTTGGAGCTTAAGGTGATGGAATTGGGAGAGAATTTGGGTGGGGAGGATGGCCGGGGTGGAAGAGCTAGGAGGGGTCGGCGGGTGGAATGGTGAAAAGGGAGAAGAAGAAGAAAATAAATTAAAACCACGAGTCGCAGACTCTTCCAACGACTGGTGGGTAATGCGCTTGCTCACCTTGAGCTCTCTCTCCCTTCTCTCTAGTGCTCACACAAGAAGAAGAAGAAAACACATGAAATTTTCATTATAAAATTATCTCAAAATACAAAACAACCAGCCTATAAATAGGCCTCATGAAAATAAAAGACAAATGCCCTTCGGTCTACAACACTACATGACCACCCGTAAGGGTATAAAGGGAAAAACAACAATATAAAATAAACTAGTACATAAAATATATAAATAAATAACTTAAGATCGTAGCCGTTGATCTCCGATGTCCTCATCATTCTCCCCAGGTGGGAGAAAACTCGATTCCGTCGAGTGGGTGTCTCAAGAACTCTCGTGCATCTGAGTCGATCAGCTGTATCTCCTTGCGCTCTGATCATGTATCCTCTGAATCTGGTGTACTTCTCCACCTCATTAGCTATCTTCTTCGTCCACACTCAATTGTGAAAATAATGTCATCACTCAGAATCATGTCAACTTGCTCCGTTATAGGTAATTTGGGAATATTTGGAGAGTGGAGGTAGGCTGGGGTTCTCACAGGGTGGGGACACATAAGGCTCAATTTGAAGTGGAGGTGATGGGTTAAACTTTGGACCCTCATAGGTTACTAAATTTTCTATGTTAATAGAGGGATGAATGTTGAACTCTGCAGGAAGATCCACCATGTAAGCGCAATCAATGATTTTCTTGACTGTTTTAATTTGTCCCGCACTTCTAGCATGTGATTCCTTTTCAGTTCCTTGTGGGAATTGCGCCGAACGAATCCGCACCATCGCTGAATTACCAACCTCAAAAGTTTTAAATTGTCGTTTTTGAATTTAGCATAAAGTCTATAATTATTATTGTTCTGTTTCAATTAGGCGTGCAAAGTAGTTCATGCGGATGCGATGCAAATGCGATGCAAATGCGGTATGTTTTTAGGCGAGGTAATTTCAAGACTCAACAAAATAAATAATGATGTGATGCAAGAGACTCAGTGTGCATGATGATTGACATAAACTTTGGGCCTACACAAAAGTTTTATTCAGATGATAAAATTGGATAAAACAGACTACAAAATACACACAACATACTAACTCACAAGAACACAAAGATGAGAATAAAGATTGATAAGTCACAAAATGTGAGGACATAAAGCTGTCATGTTTAAGGGAACCAGTGTAGGAGCAATGAAGACATTCTCAGCTACAAGAACCTTTTCATTGGGAGTTTCAGCTAGGGTCTTGGATAGTCTCCTAGGGGCAGCCATGTAATCAAGCAAAGTTATCCAGCTAGGGTAGAGAGGGTTCTTAATAGAGATGGGCACGAAGAAAGAAGGTACAATGGAGGGATCATGCACATAATAAGACAAGGGGTCCTGACTTGCAATCATAATGGGATAGCCCAAAGAGTCACTAACAGGTATGATATTCAAAAGATAGGATAGAGTCTTCAGAACATGTGTGTTCATAACAGTTAGAGAGGTGTTATGAAGGTATGGGTTAATGCTCTATCTAATATTAAAGTCAGTACGAGGAAAGTTGAGATAAGGCCACTCAAGAAGGACACACTCTCTCAAGTGTATGTCTAATGGCTCAACCTTTGAAATTTACTCTAATAAAACAAAAGGAGACTCATTTTTCCAATCAGGCTCAACATTATTCAAATTCAACTTATTGTCTTCTGAATTCATATGAATATCCTCAATAGGATCAGGTTTAAGTATAACCCTAAGGTAGAGAGATTCGGGGTTAGTTAAATCAGGATTCAAATCAAGTAGTAAATTCAATTGAACCACTTCCGACTCGAGATTATTACCATCAAAATTATCCAAAGTCAACTTAGTAGGTGATACAACTAAATCAAGATCTTTCGAATTTAAATTCAATGTGTTCAAGGTCAGATTGGCTTCTTTCGAGATCACATTACTATCGTCCAGGCATACTTTATCCAAAGGGATATCCTCGAGGAGATTAGGAGTCGGGTGGACTGAGGTATCGAGGTTTAAAGGTTTGAGATCTCCTAAATCAGGGTTCAAGTCATGCGGTGAATCTGACTCACTTACTTCAGTTTCATCCTCGAAAAAGTCCTCATTGTCAGTGATATCATTAGTGTCCACGAAATGGACGTACTCTGTTTCAGGTTCAGGGGATTTTTTCTTAGCACTGCAGTTTTTGGCTGAAATTACACTGGTAGGGTCAAGAACTGGGGAGGCTAAAGGTTGACTGGGAGGGCTTGGAGAAAACCTACGGGGTGGGGTAGCATCCCTAATGTTACTAAAGGAAGGGTGATCTCGACCACAGTAATGTCTACGGTTCGTTCCAACAAAAGAGGTAGGGTGGTGCTCTAGATGACGGTCACTAGGGGTAGGGGTCTTGAAAGTGTAACACCCAAAGGTTTGATGAACAGGGGGTGATCTAAGCTTAAAACCAATTGGTTGGTCGCTAGTAGAGGGTCAGTATTTTAAATTAAGTTCTCGCCTCATGTCTTTCCAATTAGAAGTAGGGTACTCACCACGAGACTCTTTAAGATCTTCCAATCTCATCCAAAATTGAAGAGCCCGACCTTTTAAGTGAAACTTAGCGATGCTAACCTGGTGAGACTCAGGGATATGGCGTGATTCAAAACAGTCCTCTAATTGTTTAACCCATTCCCTAAAGTAGTGAGGGTTCGAGGAACCATCAATGGTGAGTAGACCGTAATGTGACTCTAAGTGCGGTCGTTGAGGCTTAGGCTCAAGTCTAGGTTGATAGGCAGTGCGGGGCATCTTCTGACTAGCATGATTGAACGAATGGGGCACGTACTTAGAGTGGGGAGAGTCGACCTATTTCTCCATCATAATTTTAGTCATAGAGCCCACTAGGTTAAGGATGTCATCTAACTTCTTTTGAAGTCTTATCGGGTCCATTGGGAAAACGCTTGGAAACACTTAGGGATGAATCTAGATAGGAGACAACACCTAAAAGCAATGTTTAGACTTACTACAAGCTCACTAGGTGGAGCAAGACAGTTTGGACAGCAAAACAACCTAATGGATTAAGTAGTCTAAGTGTAAGGGAATGAGTTTAGGATGTGGACAGCACTTAAACACTTAAGAAAGTAGCTTACAACTCACTAAATGAGTGCTGGAAAACAGTGGACAGCAAAATAAAACAGTGATGCAAAATAATAATGCGATGGCATGCATGTAAACAAGCTAAGGGATAGTTAAGTAGACTCCTAGGATGCTTTTAGCACATGTAATGCATGCTAGCCATGCTCTGATACCAAACTGATGTAGAACGGAGGGGGGTAATAAAAATTAAAGAGCTAAAATTCCATCTCAGATTTTCCTTAATTAATGCATTTGAATTTGAAATTCAAATACGAAAAGAAGGGATGGAAGAGAGGAATTAATTATCTCCTTAATTGAGCCCTTAATTAGGTAGAAAATAATTATGATAGAGGAGAGAGAGAGGGCCAACCAAGGAGGAGGGAGGAAAGATATCTTGATTCGATGTATGTGTCCACATACATTGAATATGGGGATTTAAATTTAAATCTTATCATTTAATTCAGATTTGTACTAATTGGGAGGAATTTCCTAAAATAGGTGTATGATATTTAGGAAATATTTTAAAATTCATATTCATTTGAATTTGAATTATGAAATCTTTTCAAATAAGATACACGCTAAATTAGGAAGATGATAATGGAGTAATTGAATGATTTTTTTAATTAGAATCTTAATTTAGGGAAGGGATTAAAGACCTTTCACAATTTTAAATTCAAAATTAAGAGATGGGAGGGAGTTGTGTAATTAATTCAAATTAACGAGGGAAATTCAAATCTCATATTAATTTGAAATTCCCAAATTGCTTTGAATCAAATTAGGAAAATAATAAGAAGATGATTGGAAAGTGGCGCCTTGGAGAATTGGTCGGGGGACCAGTGGCAAGGCTAGCGTGCTTGGTCGGTAGGTATGAAAAGGGGAAGGGAATTGGAGGTAGAAAGTCGGCGGCTGTGGGAAGATTTAGCCGGCGGTTAAAGGAGGTGAGGGATTAGAGAAAGAAAATAAACCGCGAGTCTCGGACTCTTCCAAAAACTGACGGGTATTGCGTAGGGGTGTCAATTCGGGTCAGCAGGTCGGGTTTGGGTCGAACCCGAATTGACCCGGCTTTAAACGGGTCAACTCGAACCCGACCCGTTTTTGTAAACGAGTCGACTTTTTCAACCCGGACCCGACCCGCTCGGGTTGCCGGGTTGACACGACCCGACCTGGTCAACCCGAACCCGACCCGTTTTTTGAAACGAGTCAGTTTATTGAACCCGAACCCGACCCATTTCATAAACGAGTCGACCCGAACCTGGATTTTCCCGGGTCGGGTTTGGGTCGGGTCAAAAATTGAGACCCCTAGACTATTGCGTTGCCCTTCACCAAGGGACTTCAACAACGAGCCTGGACACATCCTGCAGCTTGTGGGTATTTCATTGCCCTCACATAGGGACTTCCACACTCCTAAAAACTCCCATCGCTCTCAAGAACAAAGTGTAGAAACAAATTTTTTATTAATTCATTATTGATCTAATACAAGAGCAAGAGCCTCTATATATAGGCTTTAAAAGAAACTAAAATACAACTTTGCCCTCTGGACTTACATAAGACAAGACTCTTAAATAAGGGTAAAAATGAGAAATACAAAATTAAATCAAAATACAATTAATAAACTAAGATAAAAAAAGGAGTGATCTAAGCCGTCGATCTTCGTCTCTTCCTTTGATTAACGTCCACCGTCGGATTTCCGCATCATTATCACCCTAGGACCTCTACATAAATGAATGACAAATGAGGATTTATAAAACCAACATTAAATAGTTAAGATAAGGCTAATGATTATGATAATTTATAAAAGAAATAAATAGTTGATTATGCACAATCTATCATAATCAAGATTACTGTCAGCAAATCTGAACTATACAAAAACAAAAGGATGGCTTTTGTAGGATTATGTTGTAAATAATGTTTGGTGGAACATAATGTTTGTTAATTATTAGTACAAAAACAACAAGAACAATAACATCAAGCCTTTGTCCCACTATGTGAAGTCGGCTACATGGATCCTTTTTCTCCATTGTGCTTTGTTAAACGTAAAATTCTCGTTTAAATATAATAAAGAAAGATCATTTATAATACTTTTTAACCAAATCTTTTTAGGTCTACATCTACCTTTCTTTACATATGTCAAATCTAATACCTCTATAATAGAAACAAGCATTATGTCTTCAGTAACTTCATTAATTAATACTCATGCAACCATTCTTGTCACTTTATATTTATTTCGAGCGAGCTGTTTGTAGGTATAAATTGGCCATTAGATCAAGTTTGTAACTAAGAAATTCAGAATCCTTATGCTAGCATGAAGTTGCTAAAGAAGTAAGAACTATGTTATAATTTATGATTATTCATAACCCTAAGTGTTTGCAGATGCATAATTGACTGAAACGAAGTGGTTTTTAAAATTTGTCAAATTTCTGTCAACCAAGCAGCATAATGAGATGATACTTTTATGTAGATTTATCGAGTAAAGATCTATTTTGATTTTGATTTAGATAAATTTTGTGAACATAATGCTTGTTTCTATTATAGAGTTTCTCATCTTAGATATAATACCATAATTAACCGTAGTCAGTTTTGAGAAGTTCATGAATAGTTATTTTCTTAATGAAGGGTTTAGGCCAATTGGTTGATCAAGCCATGTAAAACGAATACCATATAGAATTTGGCTATTTGAAGAATGCAAAACCAGGATTGAGAAACATAATAGCCGTAATATATTTGCATATTTACTCAGCATGGTTGATGAGTTTAGAAGCGGCAATTTGGATAAATAATATAATTGATTCTAGTTGCATTCTCTTGGATACAATTGAAAGGATAATATTAATACTACTATGAGCAAATAAATTAAATTCGCTTAAAAACTCGAGAAACCAATTTTTTTATTTCATAATTGATTAGTGAAGTTTCCCACATTTTTATTTTTTGTTAGTGAAGCAATGCTGCTTCCTTAATCGGCTTCTTGAGGCTAGAGCAGCATTTTCTATTGTTATTGCACGTAAACTATGCAGACATCCTAATTTTTTTACTTTCAACTCTATTTTGCTTGTCATACCTTTTCAGGTGGAGTTTGTTGGTGGCCCCATGTGTTGGAACACTCGTACATTCACTGCATCATCAGGTAATTATCATTTTAGAACTGATATGATATGATTTTGTCAATTTGTTTAGCCAGGATTGGATTCCATTTCAACACTTAGCAGGTGGTGGAGCATTTTGTAATGGTCAGAAAATTCATGTTAGCCAGACTGAACAGGTAATTGATGGTTAATTTTCATTTACTAAATTGCTTTGTGATTTTATTTCTCTATTATACATTGATTTAGGACATAGGCTGATGTAGAACAATCATGGGAAGATGAGATGCTTAATGAAGTTTGCACGTTTAGTTTTAGAGAACAATAATAAGCAATATCTCATGTTGATTTGAACGATAAAATAAAATATTAAAGTGATAAATAGCGTTGGTTAAATTACGTGCATAGAAGTTAAGAGCATAAAAATTAATCAATTTAATCTACTTTTGCATACGTGAATGGTCTCAACAATAAATCCCTTTGTTAACATTAAAACCAGCTATTACTAGGAAACCTTCACTAAACTCTTCATATTACTAGGCTTTAGCGGAGGGGCCAACAACATCTTTGTGAATCAAAATATAACCACATTGGAGAAATAAACTAAGAGGCTAAAAGAGTCGGAGGTCGAGTTTACCCGAAGTATGAAGTATACGAAGCTCCGGTGGTCATAGGAAGGCTTGGAAGGAGGTAGGTGGCATCCACGAACCTTCTTGAAGCTGTGATCAGCAATCTGATGCGTCCGGACAGCGTTTGAAGACCTTCCACTCGGTTGGACAGCAAGAAAAAGGTGCAGGTTTTCTCAGGACAGCACACTCTCATGCCCAGAAAAGTCTCAGGCAGTGAACGGGGACTTATCTAATCAGTTGGACAGCAAGGTAAAGCTGTCCCGAATGTGCTGCAGTAATAGGGGCTGGCGGGAAATGAGGGGCAACCAGCTGTCTTTTCTGGACAGCAGTTTGTGAGCCCTCGAGTTGCCGGAGTACTAGGGACTGGTGTAGGAAAAACTCTGGCAGCAGCTTGGGATCCAGAAACACTAGACAGGGGTGAGATTTATCAAGAAAGGAGAGGAATAATCTTCACAAAAACTGCTAGGCAAGTGGCGGACAAGTGGGGCCAAGATTTGGAATTATTTCCAATTGAGGGTAGGCTGAATTTTGGGAACAAATTACTGATGTGGGCTTTGCAGGTTTCGGCTGAGAGAAAAAAAAATGTGTCAATTGTTTACTTATTAAAAGCAATCAAATTAGGAGGAATTGATGGCTCATGACCCCTCTTAATTTAATTTTGAATTTTGAATTGAAGAGTTAAAACTCTCCAATTATAGATCATGCCAAATAGGAAAGGCTTCAAATCTAAGATTTGAATTCAAAATTTGAATTGTTTCCCTCTCAATCTCCATACTCCAAGCTTGGAAGGAAATTAAAGTGAAGAGGGCATGGGGGCTGGCGGCATTTAAAGGAGGGGAGGGATTAGGGGAAGGGTTTTAATGCTTGCTTCTTTGGGAATTCTAATTAAGGAGGGAAGAAGTAAATCCAATCCAATTCAAATTTGGTTTGGATTTGATTGGAGAAGTTTCCTAAAATAGAATTTCATTTTAGGAAACAATTTTAATTTCAAAATTGATTGGGTGATAGGATTTGAAAGCTTTCCCGAAATGTCTATGTCAATTTAGGAAATTATTTGAAATTCAAATTTGAATTTCAAATTAAAAGTTCTCCTAAATTATTTGGGTGAAATTTTGGCAAGATGGAATGATGGTGGAAGTCATCATTAGTGGTGGGAGGCCAAGGTGGCCGGCGGCAAGGAGGTGGGAGGGCCGGCGGCTGATTTGGGGAAAAGGGTGGTGGACGGTGGGAGGGGGAGGGTTGGTGGGTGGCTGGCGTGTGGATCTAGGGAGGAGATGACTTACGGCTAGGGCAAATGAAGGAGGGCCGGCGATGGTAGCAAGGGGAAGAGTCGGACCACGAGCCCCGGATGATTCCGGCGACTGGTGGGTATTAATTTTGCCCTTCACCAAGGGACTTTCTCCAATTTATATTTCAAGCATGGTTTGAATCATACTACTTCATTAGATTTTATTCTTATAGTTTAATTTTGCTATATATTTTAGGTTCACACGTAAATCTAAAGTTTGAACATTTCTTCATGTGGGTACATACGTTTCAAAGGTTTGTTTGTCTACATTTTTGATATTTTACATCATATTCTCGTTTTAAGTATATGACATTTTGCCTGTAGATATTCTAAATTGGACCATGAATTTTGTAAATATCACAATCAAGTCCTCCGTCCATCTTTACTGGGAATGAATCATTGATTGTTGGTTTTATTTGATTTTTATTAATATTATCATCTTAAATATATATTAGATTTATATATAAAAACCTTGGCTCTATTTAATGATTCCCTTATTGGCTTAATTTTAATTGGTCGCTAATTTGAGAATGCAAAATCACCTATTATCTTAATAGCTTACAAGGCTGATGATAGTGAATAGAGGAGGTTGCTGACAATGAATAGAATGGGAAACATGAAACTTTTTAATTCTTCTTGTTATATTGAGGGAGAATCCTTTCCTTAAATTTCACTTGCTTGGCATTGGAACTAGGATTTGAGAGTTTTCCTCCGGATCTTTTTGCAAGATCTTGTCGATGTGGAGTTGTCATTGTTTGGAGATTAATCAAGAATATAATAATGTTGAGTTTGTGGAGGGTTGAATGTATTTGGTCTTACCTCTAAGTTTCTTGAGTGGCTATTCTCTTGGGGATCCGACCTTTAAATCCCAATGGAGGCAACCTAGCCATTGCTCCAAATTTGTCCTCCTGATTAATCAATAGTATATAAAGATTAATCAATATTTTGCCCCTAATAAAGCTAGTAAACTTGGCATAGCGTTCCATAAGTCTAATATTTTGAATTGGTTATGACGAAGCAAATTTATAGTAGTAAAATAATAAAATTGATTGACTAAATAAATAATTTTTTTTTTGGTAAAAGAGATATTTAACTATTTAGAATGTTTTCTACAGGAGTAGGACAATTTTTTTCATCTACTTGAAATGATGATACGATGAACATGAATTGAAATAATATAATAATAAATCTGTGTCATTCTTATCAAACCTGGTGAAACATTGGCCACACCTTTAAAAGCTGGTGCAACTTACCCAATATTCTATCGTACTAAGGCAGGCTTGTCATATGTTAAGATAAGGTGGTTCGATTGTAAATTTATTGGATTAGATCGATGGATTAGGGTCAATGTTGGTTTGCCTTCAACGTTAGGCTAAGAACTTTCTTTGAGAACTAATATATGTTTATTTGAGGTTGCCTTGAACCTAATCTTTCAATCCGGAATAAATTGGCCAAATTATGTATTAAAGGTGATTCTGATGTTTGACTTGATGAAACAGCCATAACATTATTTGCAAGATTTTTCACACGCTTGTCACAAGCCATTTGGAACCGAGCTAATTGCTTATTGAAGTCTAGCATTGATCTATTTGTTCTGATTTGAAAGAACAGTTCCCTTTTATTCTTGAGATTCTTGTCTTTCACTTGATGGAACCAAGCTAAATGTTTTGCACAAGTATGACCCCATGCTTATATATTGTATGAAATATCTAATGATGGTCTAGTTATGGTTAGGCCAATTAATTTACATGTCAATCCCAGCCTGTTTTGAAAGCCTTTTATACTCATATGGCACTCGTTGTCTTTAGCTGTACTTTACCTAAATATGCTAGGGATAATTAGGTTTCATTAAACTATGAGTAATGATCATAGAGTATCTCTTTTCCTTCAATTTGATCTCTAATCTGAAATTCCACATCACTTCATCATCATCATCAGCATTATCCGAACAATTAGGGATCAATCTTATGAACCTCCGCTCTCCCTTCATCTTTGTTGAGTGCTATATGAGGAAGCAAATTTATTTCGTGCAAATCCTTTCCATTTATTTCTAGCCTAGTTTTCTTGCATTTTTACCTTTTTTGGGCTAATCTTTCTACTTTAGTTCTATCAACTAGTCTTGTTGATACATCTTCTAATCTCCACAATACAAGCTTAAACCGACTAAGCTTATGTTCTATTACATTATATTTTTGCAGCTCTCTACATCTCTATAATATAACATTTTCTCATTTTATACTTCTAACTTCAACATGCAACAATCTTTGCTAATTATTTTTCTGACAGTTAATTATCAATATAGATCAATCATAGATGATCAACTTTGTAGTTATATATATATGCTTTTACTTAGTAGTACTATGTGATATTTCTCAATTTTAACCATCTGGCTTTAGCTCTTAGACTTATGTTCTAATCTGTTCCCTTTTTCTTTTTGATAATGCATTCAAATTACTCAAGCTTATAACTATATGTAACACTTGATCTTTTAACAAGATTGACTCATTATCATTGTCACAAATTGGCTCGAGCACTTGGAATTTTCAAACCACAAAAAAGAAAATCTAATAAACTATTATCCAAGATTTTAGAAAAAAGCCATCATTTATCCATCATAAATTAGAACATACATATTTAGTTCATATTTATTCTCATTTGCTATTCTTCTTCTATATTTTTAAAACTTTCTCTGCTAGCCATCTATCCTATAGGATCTTGAAGCATTTTATTTAATATGTTGAATTTCAATCATCAAGCTTATTGGTTAATTATAACTCTACAATATAACAATAAATTAAAAAAAAAACTTTATGCATATTTATCCTAAGTAATCATTAAATGTTTTCATCTAAAATAAATTAAACATGAGCATTAATAAAATAAAAATATTATTTTGTAGAAAAATTCTTTATACTATAATTATCAGGTTATGATTTTTAATATGCCATTCATTTTAGAAGTAGTGTCTAATGTTATACCGATTAAGACACATTTCTATTTCCATTTCCTTTTTCAAAATATTTTATTATTTGTGCATGGGTACATTACTTTCCTAGCCAATATTATAAAGAATTAAACTTCATTTACATCCATATACCTTTCTTTTTAGTACATTCCTTTCATTATTTTATTTTATTTTATTTTTTCATTTAAAATCGTACATACATGAAGTTCATGAGGTTGCTTTCACATTTAATGTGTATTACACCCTAATAAAGATCATTTTATTTTTCCTTTTAATATAAAGTATTGTTGCAAATATTAGCAAGCACACATAAAATATGTCATGTGTTATTAATTGCATTGAATCATAAAAAGAACTTTAATTACTACAACAACAACAACAACAACAACAACATCAAGCCTTTATCCCACTACGTGGGGTCGGCTACATGAATCCTTTTTCTCCATTGTGTCCTATTAAAAGTCAAATTCTCGTTTAAATCTAATAAAGAAAGGTCATTCCTAATATTTTCTAACCAAGTCTTTTTAGGTCTACCCCTACCTTTCTTAACATAAGTCAAATCTAATACCTCTACTCTCCTAACCGGGTCATCGCAAGGCCGCCGTTTTATGTGACCAAACCATCTAAGGCGACTTTTTTTTTTTTGAACAATAATCAAATAATCAAACTTGGGTTAACTCTCATCTTAATTGTGTAGGAGAAGGGATATTCTCTTCTCTTGTTTCCGGTGGTGGAGCCAAAAAAGTTTTCTAGTGGGAAGCCAAATTGATTTTTTCAGATATTCCCCTAAAATTTTGTCATCCAGGCTTGGGATCAATGTTGGCAGTTAAAAAAGAATTATTGAATTTATTATTTTAAAAGATAAAATATTAAATATAAGACAATAAAAAATTTATAATTTATAATGCTTCTTCATATTCTGAAAAATTTGAATAATTACTTCATTATGAATACATTCTTATTTTTTAACATCATAAGATTCTAGTGAATGCTCTGGAGTTGGGAAATCACAAATAGGGCTTATTTCATGAATTTTTGTTAAAGAATTTTCCATTGGCTATCATCTTTAAGGTGACAACTCAATCATCTAGTTTTTTAAATGTGGTTTTGAGGCTGGTCATGCTAATTCTACATTGTTGTTTAACAAGGGGCAATTTGTGTTTATGAAACTAAAATTATATTTAACCAAGTGTGTCTGATGAAATGGTCGTCATCTATTAATCCTAATAGATCCCATTCTAGTATTTTCAAATTTAATCTCAACCTAAAGTTATGGATATTGAGATTTAATGTTTCCAATGGGCTAATTTCATTGATGAGTTGCATTTCAGGAGATGTTTTCAACCATTTACTCTATTGTCCTCTTTCTTACTCCTTCAAAGAAGATTTTTTGTTTTATTTTGTATATTTTTATTAACATTGCTGTTGTCAGGTCCCAAATTTTGGATAAGAAAAATGGAGGGTTGCGTTAGGTAGTCGATAACCAGTGTAAAACTTATCGAATATTCCTGAAATGAATCCTTTAATATATTGTATCCCCACATAGTGGGATAAAGGCTTGATGTTGTTGTTGTTATTGTTGTGTATATTTTTATTATGATTAATCTAGTTCAAATTCCATAATTTACATTTTTCGCCGAAGATTTCTCTTATTATTATTTTTTCTTAATAGTCTTAATGCATTTTTGATATGTATTGAGCTTAGGTCTATATAAGGGTTCTAATCTTATATTAAGGCATTTGATTGGGAATTATTGAAGCTATTAAAGCTATTAAAGCTTCTCCTTCAATATCTTGTTCTCTGTTGCTCTCATTTTCTCTATTCTCATCACCTCCTATTTTATCATGTTTCTCACAAATATATTCTCTTGATGCACTACTTCCCTTTAGGTGGAGCGTTCACTTCTTGTAACTGGATTTGGATATGAACATGATGACGCATGGGCAACCAACATGAACTTATTCAAATACTTTACTGACATAAGCAGGGTATTTTGAGTTCAAAAGGTGTTCTACGTAAGATATCTGTTTAAATACTTCTATCTTATTATAATATTTTGAGTGACATGTATAGGGGGTTCGTAGGCTTGGTGCAGCTGCTGTGGATATGTCGCATGTAGCCTTAGGTATTGTTGAAGCCTATTGGGAGTATCGTCTTAAACCATGGGATATGGCTGCAGGTGTTCTGGTAAATCAAAAAATAGAGTTAAACAATTTCTCAGATATTTGCTTTTTATTTGTAGAATGTAAATTTCCATATTTTTTCTTGTTAATTAAGTCATTTAGTATGATCTTCATCTCATGCCACAGCTAGCCTTTTTTTCTATTAGGTTAATTACTTGTTACAATAAGTATTTTTAAAGCTTGCAGGTCATAGTTGATGCGTGTTTAATGCCTCCTGCAATTATTCTTTGTGTTTTAAATTTCATTTTATATTTTATATTGACCAAGTTTCTTAAATTTAGAGATTGTGGTGTATGCTTGCCATAATGCCTCTTGTAATTACCTATGCAAGTTATTTTTAAATTTTTCATATGTTTCATACTGACCAACATATAGTTGTGGGCAAGCAATGAACATTTAATTTGAAAATGACCACCTCTTGCTCTTTTAGGCAAAAAAGGATGAATTATTTTTGTACTTGCAAGAAGATTCCTTATCTAAGAAATTCTTTACCTTCCCCTTCCCCCTTTATGTATGATAGTTGTCATGAACGACCATGGACATAGGAACTATTCAGAAAATAGGAATATGAAGGTTGAAGTTATCATTGTACTACCATCATTGGTATTAAGCATATTTGATAAATATATTGAAGTAATTGTATTTAGCTTTCCATATTTACAAAGAGTACAGAAGACCACAAATAATTAAACACTGTCAAGCTTTTGTTACTTCCTAAACTGGTGTTGGTTACTAATTTTCTTGTTGGTCCACAAGAAAATCTTGACAATGACTGCGAAGAGTAGCAGTGTATCACTTTCTTTACTTTGGAATGCAAGATTCCTTCTTTAAAGGTAGAAAAAAGTGAAGGGTGGTCATCATAAAAACTTTGCAAATGTAGGAATGAAAGAAATCACTGTTCTTATCCTAGGAGATGAGTGAAAAACGTTCATACCTCTACACATAACAAAAATTGTACGTACACATGAACATATGCAGATTCAAAAAAAAAGCATGAATGCTTTCATACCATTGGAGTGCTTGCACAGGGCTCACTTTTTGAATACTCAAATGCAATAGAATCTGCTTTTCTTGCATCTCATCCTTCTTGTATATAACTGTCCAAGAGATTATCGAATTGAAGTTCAGAAGGTGTTGGCAATTCTTAATGAAAGTTGAGCAAGAAGGCATGTTTAAGATTTTTTAACATTTATCTTTCAACATTGTCATTCCCTTTTATTGTAATCGCCATAATCAACATTTTCATACCCTTTTTCGTGCATTCATAATTGCATATTTGCTGTCTTTTTGCTGAGTATTTGCAAAAGCACAACAAAAGGATCCTAAAAGGACAGCAAATCCGAACGGCTGTCGCCGTCCGGTCTCTGCACATAATAATTTCTCTTAAATCTGAGTCATGTTCCTGAGGTTGCTGCGTAAATTCTGATAGGTGTACTCCTAATGAGACATGAGGCGACAATAGAATAATAGATCAATCCTATGCTTCACGCATAACGCATGAAAAAGTTTCACCACGTGATGTTGCATGATAAAATACTTAAATGTGTCAACTTTTTTGTTCTTGTACAATTTGATGAAAAAAATATTATAATTTTCTGATGCGTCTTTTCTATTCATGTCATGTTGTCTCACTCAGGGATTTTAACTATGCACTAGTCACTACTAAGCATAACTCTACCTGATAATATCAACTTTTCATTTATTATTGATTATTGCTTAATGTTCTTCTTATTATCTGAAGCGCTAGGAATTAGAATTTGTGATTCCAAGCTAGACTTGCCAGAATGTTTTCTTATAGATTCATGACTTTTTGAGTGAAAATTCTCAGTTTTTAATGTCTTTTTGTATGCTTTGATGTTGTTCCTATTTTTTAAAGCTCCTATCTGTTCTTTTCTTTCATTCCAAGCTAGGATCACAATCTCTCTCTCCTGATTATTCAGATAGTTGAAGAAGCTGGTGGAACTGTCACATGCATGGATGGGGGAAAGTTCTCAGTGTTTGATCGATCTGTTCTTGTTTCAAATGGCATTGTTCACGAAAAGGTTTGGCGTAATGTTCAAAAATCACTTTCAAGCCTGATAGATTCTTTTCCTATGACTGCAGTCACTGTAGATCCAAATGGTTTATTAAACCTCAATTTGGTCTTTTCCATTGCATTTTTCCTTCCAAAGAAAAATTAATTTTAGGCCTTTATTTAACACTTAGGCTTCGTTTGGGCCGGCTTTTTTACTGCTTCTTGAAACAACTTTTTGGTACAAAAAATTTAATATTTATACTAAAAAGCTGCTTCGAGAAGCAGTAAAAAAGTCATCCCAAATGAAGCCTTAGTTTGAATTTTGAACCCATTCCTCATAAAGCCATTTTTTTAGTTTGCTTATCAACTCAGGCTTCGTTTGGGACGACATTCTCACTGCTTCTTAAAGCAGCTTTTTAGTATAAAAATTTTAATTTTTGTTCTAAAAAGTTGCTTTAAGAAATAAGAAAGCCGTCCCAAACGAAGCCTTAATCATAGATATTATCCCATAGAATATATTTCCATCATTTGTTTGTCTCTGCTTTTTTCCCAGTAAATAATAATTTATCAGCTGAAGACACAAAATGAGTGTCTTGTACTGATTTATTGAAATCTTTCTTACTATTCCCTGCAGCTTCTTGAGAAGATTGGTCCAGCTACTGATGATTTGAAGGAGAAGGGTATTGATTTCTCCCAATGGTTTAAGCCTGAGAGCTATGTCACCGACATCTGAGTCTTAACTTGGATTTTTATTATAAAACATCTTCCAGTTTGGTTTACCGTTTCTTTGTGGCCATCTCAATAAACATAAACAGCATTCTTCTGCATTGTTTAATTTCAAGCCATTCTTTGATGAAGAAAAATCAATTTTAATATGCTAATTCTTGTGAGAGAATGTTCATAGTATGAACCATCGCAATACTCAAAGCTCTATGCAATTTCATTTAAAAAATATTAATGAATCGGTAGCTTGGGAGATGGCTCATTTAAAAATTATTAATATAAAATAAATTAGGATTTAGGATTTTAAATATAAATTTGTTAAATATGTTTAAAATTTATCTCACTTTTTTATATTAAGTAATTTATTATTATTATTTTTAATATTTTTTTCATATTATTTTGTTATAATAATTTTTTCTCTTTCATAATAAATGAGTTGGTTCATGAATAGACTCCAACTCTTTGAGACAAATTTTGCAATTTTTTACTAAAAAATAAAAATATTTGTAATAAAAAGCTTCTTTAAGAAGCAACAAGAAAGCTTTCATAAACGAAGCCTATAGCTAGAGCTCAAACTTGATTAATTAATCAAGTTTAAGCAAAGGGTGTCTCAAGTTAGGCTCAAATGGTTTACAGTTACGGTGTATGTTTTGCTTAAGAGGAATTTGATCTTAAAGAAATGGTTTGATAGAGGTAATGGAAATGCTTCAACGTATGCTGAGTTTTATAAAATGGGAGTAGGAGAAATATAATATATTTTGAATTTATGGAGTTGTTGGATTGTATATTAATTAGGTGAACGTATGCTGAGTTTCAAAAATATAAAAATCTCTCTCCCTCCCTCTTATTTTTAATTTTCAATCTCATGAATGAGTTGAAACCTTAATGCAAAATCAAGATCAATTCAGCTACTATCTTTGCCTAAGAGGTTGCTTTGTAGGGCTAACATTTTATTTTCTCATTTCCTGTCCTCTTTTTTCTTTATCTAATATATTGAATATATCATCTTTTTATATTTTTCATTTAGTTAGTTTGATCGAGTTTGCAAATTAAGTATATCAATTAGGGGTGTCAATTCGGGTCAACGGGTCGGGTTCGGGTCGAACCCGGAACTGACCCGGCACTGTTCGGGTCATCCCGAACCCGACCCGTTTTTAAAAACGGGTCAGGTTTCTGGACCCGAACCCGACCCGATTCGGGTTCGGGTCAACTCGACCCGACACGAATGACCCGGGATTGACCCAAAATTGTTAATTTTCGGGTCAAAAATCAGGTCAATCTCGGGTTTTCGGGTCAAAAATCGGGTCAATCTTGGGTTTTCGTGTCAAAATCGGGTAAAAAACGGGTCAATCTCGGGTTTTCGGGTCAAAATGATTTTTCGTGTCACTTTCGAGTCAATTTCGGGTTGGCGGGTCAACCCGAACACGACCCGATTTTTAAAACGGGTTGATTTCATGAACCCGAACCCGACCCGTTTCGGGTGGGTTGACCCGAACCTGGATTTTTCCGGGTCGGGTTCGGGTCGTGTTTCGTGTCGTGTCAAAAATTGACACCCCTAGTATTAAAATTAAGAAATAATTAAAATATTAAAATTAAGAAATAATTAAAATAAGTTATTAAATTTATAATTAATTGAAATAAGTTATAAAATTTATAATAAATCAATTCTTTAGTTAATAAATTTTTTATACTATTTAGAAATACATTAAAAAAATATTAAAGTTGGTAATTAATCAAAATTTATTATTTTAATTAATTAAAATAAGTTATGACATTAAAAATTAATTATAATAATTTATTAAATTAATAATTAATTAAAAATAAATTATTAAATTAATAATTAATTAACATAAGCTATAAAATAATTAATTACAAATATATATTTTTTTCCAGAAATTTTCAAATCCGCTGGAAACTTCGCCTGAAAAACATCCGTCAGAAATCCGCCAGAAAATTCGCTAGAAAATATGTCTGAAAATTAGTTAGAAATATTTCATTATAATTCGTCGAAAATCCGCCAGAAAATTGGTCGGAAATTAGTAATTTTCCTGTAGTGTTATTATCATGCATCATGGTTTTTTTTTTGGTAAAAGCCCACAGAGGGCTTATGCGTTAGTATTCGAAAATTAATTTCAAGTCCTTAGAGGGATCCACCACTCACTATATATGCTCAAAGAGATACAATCAGAAGGAGAAAATGACCTAAAGAGTTATAGATCCCTATCTAATTACATTAAAAAGAAAAAAAAAAACACATAATATACATCAACCAAAACCCAAAAATAAAGTCCAAGCTTCAATATACCAATAAGCTCTCAGATATCATAACACAATATGCAAAAAAGAGTAAGGAAATGCAATATATAGAAATAAAGCAAAACTACTACAAAACATAGAGAAAAATAAAATAAAAAAACCTAAAAAGAATAAAGATATAGAAAGCCACAACCAACCAAACGAACATACAAGACAAAGCAATACGACCATCATCAACAGGCCATAAGGAATAACCTAGAGACACCCAGCAGAAAGAACACCCAACAACAACAAAAACAACATCAAGCCTTTATCCCACTACGTGGGGTCGGCTACATGAATCCTTTTTCTCCATTGTGTCCTATTAAAAGCCAAATTCTCACAAGAACATAATCGAAAGACAAATCGACCAGCCCAATAGAAGATAAGAGATCCCCAACCATGCAACATCCCCAAGCAAGCAACAAAAACATAAAAATCCCTGCAAATAGCTCACAAAGAGAACAAAGAAACCCAACAAGCAAAAGAAAAAACAAAAACCCCTAGAAAACCAAAAACTAATGGCCACCCCACTATAAGGCACTCACCCGAAATCTGACATAAGCCATAAAACACACCCAAAGAGAAAAAATGAACACCACCCATACTCAACCCCTCAAGGAACCCACTAAAAGGCGCCAGACAAACAAACCCCCAAAATAGAGCAGGAAAAGGAGCCACCCGAGACAACAAAACACCAAGAGAACCCCATCCAACAAAAGAAAATAAAACCACAACCTGAAATATCACAGAAATGAAATGAAACCAATAGAAGCAGAAGCTAGCATCCCATAGTCACCATAGCGAGCACAAGAACAATAGGCCTAGGAAGGCCATCAAGCCAAAGAGAAACACAAAAAATGAACAAAAAAGCACTACCCAACCTACAATTAGCTGATATAAGGAAAACTTGAGGCATATAGCATGATTTTACCTTTCAAGATTCCAGGAGCATTTAAAATGTTGACAAGCACAAAACCATTACTCAAAGTTCCCTCCTTTGCCAGCCAAACCACACAAGCATTGCCAACCCTCTTAATTATATATATATATATAACTATATATAACTACTAAGCAAAGCCAAAATTTTTGAAACATATAAAAATTAATAGTATTTAGGCATTTTTGGTAGAAATAAAAAAGCAAACCTTAAGAATCCATTTCAACCCATAAATTCCGAATGTTGTTTCATAGCAAAGCCTCAATCCTTTAAAAAGGGCATACAAATCATCACATAAAATATTACAGTTAGGCATATTAGAAGCAAAGCCTCTCACCAGCTTGTCATTACAATCACGAATCATTCCACCACAACTAGGACTCAAAATAGACCCAAGAATATTAAGTTTAATTTCATCATAAATTATAGGCTTTGTACATTTGATAATCTTAGGAGAAGAAACCACATTATTATTCTCAATACTAATATTAAAGAAAATAGACCAATCATTCCTCTCCCTAAAATGCTTGTAAGATAACATATTAGCCTTGTAGAGCTATTGAATTTTTATCTTCAAATTACTTAACACCCTATGAAATTAATACATTTTGGCGTCATTAAGTTTAATATTATTCCTTTCACCCCAGAGAAGTCAGAAGACCAACAAAGGGATGAAAGTAAAAATATGCACTTTAACTTTATTATGAAACCAACCAGCTAAAAAATAATAAATGGTCTTATTGTTAAACTCAATTTTTATGTGCAGCCCATCCTCATTTGTAGGACAAACCCTGATAGGAAGAGTACCATTCAAAAAAAAAAAAAAAAAAAAAAAAGGCTAATAGTCTTAACATAATAACAACATTGACACTAGAAACCAAAACTAACCCTTTTTCTTGTAGCCTACTATCAACATAAATATAACCTTTTAAAATTCTCCGAGCTAAAGGAGTAGAGGAATTTCAAATTATGCAAAAAATAGGGATAACAATTTTTTTACCTAAAAAAAGTGCCACTCTTTACTAAAAATAAAATCATCATCCTCAAATAATTTAAACATATTTTGATTATAATTACTGATAATAGGAACGTCGCATAGGTTGTCCACCAAGTTTTGAAGAATAAACTCAAGATAATGAATATTAGACAAAGTGTCATTGCTAATGAATCAAGACACTTTCAATGAGGATGTAGAATGAGTATTGAAGTGTGAGTCAATAAACCTAGCACCATACCAATCATCTTGCCAAAAGTGGGATGAGATGTTGCATATTCCCTATTGAATGGTTGATTCAACTGATCGTTTAATATTGCATAATCTTTTCCACCCAAGAGACTGACACTACTAAATAAAAAAAAAAGTGGTCAGATGAATATTCTTACAATATTTCTGATTTATGAATTTGGCCCATAGGGAATTATTTTTCATGAGTTTTCACCATAACTTGAAGAAAATGCTTTTCACTAAATCATAAATAAATTTACAACCCAAATCCCCCTCAAATAAAGGGCCAGTACAAGCTAGCAACCCAACTAGACAAATGCTTATTTTTAGAATTAGCAGTGTACCCCCCAAAAAAAAAAAAAATTAATAGCTTTCTCTAATATATCATAAACAATAATAATAGGATTAATGGTTTGAAGGAGGTAAATGGGCATAAAACATAGAACACTCATAATCAGATTAAACCTTGCCCCCGTAGATAGAAGTTTGAATTTCTAAGCATATAGCTTATTGTTAATAATAAAAATTATATTATCAAAAATTATATGATCAAACAAAAAGGATTTCTTATGACCTTTATGCAAAGGAGTTCCAAGATAAAAGATAGGAAGGACCTAATTACAAAAATCAACGTATAATTTAATATTATTACAATGCACCAAGTACGTATCTTTATCACCAATAAAAGAGCATTTGCTATTGTTGAACTTAAGATCACTTTCAATTTCAAAGATAGTAAGAAATTAACTTCTTGACATTCTTAACACATTTAATAGAACCATTACAAAACATGATAATATTATCAGCAAAACATAGATGAGAAATACCAAGACCACCAAAATTCTTGTAGGAGATGCTTTTATGTTAAGAAAAAAAAAAAAAAAAAGATTAAACCTCTAGATAAGTAATCAACAACAATAATGTACAAAGCAGACCTGGGATAAAGGATCCATTTGCCTAATACCCTTTGCACCTTTGAAGAAACTATTTGGCTTGCCATTAATAATGATAGAGAACCAATAGTTTTCAATTATACTTTAAATAGATTAATAGAAATATTATCAAAACTAAAATCATCTTATAACCTTAATGTAATACTATGATTAATAGAAATATTCTAGAACTTTCTAAAAAATTCCATTAATGTGTTAGATGAAACAGCTGAAGGAAGAGAATATATATGAAAATATATTTTTGGAATGATTACAAACATCACATGCTTTGCTAAACATTTTCTAAGTAATCTTTCACACACAAACTTTTAATGGAGATCTCAAATGCATTTGAAAGTCAAACGCATTACAAAAGAGAAAAATAATTAATCGATCTGCAAGCACAAAGGGCAGCGTCTTGCGGCGTTCAGACTAAAATTTCTAAAACTAATTCTGAAAGTGGAACCCATGGGATGAAGCATGATAAGCAAAACATATCTTAAAAAAATAAAAAATAAAAAGGAATAAATTAGACAATTATAATTTAGAATACTTGAATACAAAAGCATTACATAAAAAAAAAAAACAGTTAGCCATTAAAATCATAAACATTACGTATTTAATTTGAATATATTCAAATAAATCATTAATGATAATTAATTGGTTCCTATGTTAGAACTGATTAGTAATAATTAATCTCAATTAAGCTAGCATAAGCAATGCAATAATCAATGCTTTTTCACACAACATAACTTTAATTTATACCAATTAAACTTGCAGGTCCCAACCAAACAATAC
The DNA here is from genome assembly GCF_001605985.2 of Dendrobium catenatum. Classification (NCBI taxonomy): domain Eukaryota; kingdom Viridiplantae; phylum Streptophyta; class Magnoliopsida; order Asparagales; family Orchidaceae; genus Dendrobium; species Dendrobium catenatum. The sequence goes on from NW_021319178.1 coordinate 2,789,502, forward strand.
TTAGTTCAGTTAATCCATTCACAATTTATCTATACAACGAAGGTTTTACACCATTATATCTTATATATTAATGAAGTATAGGAAGCATATATAACTAAGCTCTCTGTGTGTCGTTGGCCGAGTTTCTTCCATTGAACTTCCATGACTGCTTCTTTCAGCTTGTGATTCTACGAGATAAAAATAATGAATAAAACATTTATGAACTAATCTAATCATTTCTCTATAAAGAAGAAAATTTAATGAAGAGTTATGGAAGAGTAAAATCGAGTGAATAGTTACCAGAGTTTCCGTCTATGGCCATGGAGTTCAGCCTCTTGCAGATTAGGCTGGATAGGCTGCAGCTGAAATGGATGAATCTCTGGGCCCAGATGAAGTAAGCTTCTAGAATCATCAAGAATTTGACCAAAGGGCTCGAGAAAACCCATCTCCCTTATCTCCCTTTCCTTCTGCTCCTCAATCTCATGTTGTTGCTCCATCATCACATGGTGCTCAAACATGACCTATGATTTTTTTTTTCAAGTTGTATATAGTTAGCAAAATGAGAACTTAATTAAAAATATTTTATAAATTTGTGATAAAGAAGTTGATGGATCGAATTCACAAGTTTGCATGTTGATTTATTCTAAGCTTACAGCTTTGCATAAATAGCTATTCTGTGTTCCTGTTTGTCATGGCATGCATGTAACATGTAAGGACTTTGATTGCAGATCGATTAATGAAGAAGATGTGAAAACTTAATTGACATAAAAATATATGTATTGGTTTTCTTACCTTTCGGTGGAGGTTCTCAAGCTGTTGATTGAGGAGTTGATTCTGTTACAAACAAGTAGTCATCAATTGAGAGAATAATATATATATAATTGAAATTAATAAGAAATTTTATTACCTTGCGCGTGCGAACCTTGCCAACAGAGAACTCTAGCTGTTCTTCCAGCTGGTTGAGATCATTAACTGTTAGTCCAGTCAAGTCTTCCCCAGTAATCTGCTTGAGGCTCAACTGCAGCCTATCAGTTTCGTTCCTTATTTTTGCTATCTCGCTGTGGAGTTGCTGCGAAATCGAAGGAAGCTGTAATATAATTTAGCAAAATATTCTTTAAATTTAACAATTAAAAATCCTTTTGAAGATGATTAGTATTATGATTGACATGGAATACTAAATGATCGTACCTGGTGGATGTTACGATTTTCAAACTGGATGTTTTCAGCTTTCAGAAATCGGTCGATGATTTCTTCCATGCTGCAATTAATTATTACAATTGCAATTATCGTTCTGCAATGAACAAATTTCTTCCATGCTGCAATTAATTATATATATGGGGCATAAATTAAGCTATATATCAATGAACTAATTACGTTATTAATTTGGTACATATTATTGAATTAAATTACCAATTTTTTTCTTTTTTTAGTAATTACATATGAATTCATACTTTATTCAGCTCTTCATGCACTAAGCTGTATTCTACAGTACTATCTGTCCTTTTTCTCTACAAGTTCATAATTTATTATACTCTTTACTAAGCCGAAACTTAAATACATTTTTATTTATTTAAATAGTCATTAATTTCTTCATACTAATCTTGATTAATGTATTGAGCTAAGATTATAAAAGTTTGTGATGCTAGCATGAAATATTAACGTTTGAAATGCAATTTTGTTTCTTAAATCAATATAAGTTATAAGTTTTTGAGAAAAAAAAGAAAAAATCTCCTGAAACTTCATCATTTTCACATACAAAATTAGAAATTTTCTTCACCTAATTCATTATGGTCCAATTGAAAAATATGCAAAATTACACAAGGGTATATATGCAATTGATAAATATGATGCAACATAAATATCATATTTCAGTAGCGTAAAAGTGAGATTTTCCATCATGATTTTTATGATAGTTAGAATGCTGGTCAATATTATCTGTATTACCAAGAAGCTCAGATATATACATTTATAGTAATGGGGTTTCTTATAAATTATCAAGCTGAAGCACTTAACCAAGAAAACAACCCTAAATCCTAAAGCAATCAATACATGAAATTTATTACATCTTTATCATATAAAATTTTGTATCATTATTACCTTTATTCTATTTTACCTTCATAAGAAAAACATTTGGAGCTAATAGCCTAATTTTAACTATGCAATATAATTTTGAACTATATATATTCTTATTTGTTGACTTGCAAATAAAAAAAATATCATGAAAAAAAACTAGAATTATTTCTGGGGGGCTAGAGTGAAAATTTTAATATTACAACTTAATTTAATTTTATTAATGATGCAAATCCAAATTTTTATTTATGAACCTTTTTTTTTTCGCTGTAATAATATATTGTGCATCTATTAAAAAATTGTGTTCTCATAGAATATGGAATTTTATACCATTGTTATTTTATGTGATATTTTTTAATTATCAGAACTACTTCAATCCTTGTAACACTAAGAGCAATATAGATGAATATTTCCTAATGTAATCATTTTTTATAACAAAATTCAACAGTAACAAAATAAAAGGGAAAAAAAAAACATTTAATTTTCTATAGATGAGAAGCCGATCCATATAATATAATTGATCACAAACCTTGAACCTGGACTCTGGTATTGATAGAGCTTCCCACTGGCGGAGAAGACGATGAGGCCGATCCGTGCATCGGTAAGAACGGCAAGTTCATGAGCCTTTTTCAGAAGCCCTACTCTCCTCTTGGAGAAGGTCACTTGCCTATTGTTAGTGTTTTCAATTCTCTTTATCTCGATCTTCCCTCTCCCCATACTTAATTGTTAACTTCTCTGAACAAATCAAAAGACAAACTAACCTCTTTTAATAACAGCAAAAACTTCCTAACTAGTTCAGGATAAGAAATTCAGCAGCAGTTGAATGGAAGAACAACTATTTTGAATTAAATAGATAATCAGAACTGGTTTCTACCTTTTAATATAAAATTGGTAAACAAAAGAACTAAAGGAATGAGAGAAGAAAGGAGACTCTGCAAAGTATATCTTACATGTTTCTTGCTTTGCTTGGTTGAAGAGCTGAGCTGAAGAAGTCGATATGGATATGCCTTATAGAGGAGCATGTATGAAGGCGACATATTCTCTCAATATTAATTCGCCATAAATTCCTACTGACCGCTGAGACCCTCCTCCTCTATGCATTGGACCACAAATGCGAAATATGCTTGAACGAATTTTAAAGCACCTATATATGTAATATCTAGAACTCATATGATGATGATGCAGTTGCTTAGCTAAATGCATTAATTACATGTGATTATTATTACTATTATCTAACTTAGATAATTATATTAACGTACTCAATTATAAATAATTTAATTCATAGCTGCTTTGCAATATAAGAATATATGAAGGTTAGAAGAAAATCTAAAATTTTATTTTGTAAAATTTCCTCAACTTTTTTAAGCACAGTTTTTTTAAAAATTTTAGGTTTTTTAAAAATTAAGAGTAAAAATTTTATTTTATAATAAAATTTATCTTTTTAAATTAAAAAAGGTTAAGTCGAATAATTCTGATCTTGAGAGGATAAAAAGCTGAAAAATTTTGCTTCTATATTTATCATGCATGAGAGATATTGCGAGGGCATTGTTGTAATTTTTTGGGGAAGCGAAGTGCAATTTGCATGGGTCTCTCAATTGGGTGTGATGAGTAAGTAGAGAGGCGACTTATAACCAGTCCTGCCCACTGGACTTTTTCCTTTTATGGTCCGAAGAAATGAATAAAATTTCATTTTTATGGAAAGAAATGGTGGGACCGCTGAAAACCTAGTACTCAAAAGGGCGACGACATTTCGTCACTATGTGTACTTTAATACTAACACATGGACTGTAGCAACAGTGCTAGAGAGAGAGAGGATCAGAGAGAAGTAGGGACCTCATAAAAAATCTTAAGAAATGGACTTGCATGTAGGCCAAATCCATTATCCACTGGCAGGGGTGTCAATTTCGAATCACGGATTGGGTTCGGGTCGAATTCAAAATTGACTCGGTACTATTCGGGTCAACCCGAACCCGACTCGTTTATATAAATGGGTCGGTTTTCTAGACCAAACCTGACCCGCTTTGGGTCCGGGTCAACCGACCCGATCCGAATGATCGGATTCGGATAAAAAACCGCTAGTTTTCGGGTCCAAAACTAGTCAAACTCCTCTTTTCGGGTCAAAAATGGGTCAATCTCAGGTTCCCGGGTCAAAAACGGGTTATCGTGTCAAAACAGGTCATTTTCGGGTCAATTTCAGGTTGACGGGTCAACCTGAATCCGACCCGATTTTTGAAACGGGTCGAATTATTGAACTCGAACCCGACCCGTTTCGGGTTTGGGTCAACCCAAACCTAAAATTTTTGGGTCGGGTTCAAATTGGGTTTTCGAGTCGGATCCAATATTGACACCCCAATCCACTGAGTGTCATGTGCAACAAATATGATATAGGCCAAATTTTAGATAGTATCACTATTTTTTTCTTTTTTTGGAACAGGTATCTACTCACTGTTACCCTCTTTACAAGGCGTTTGACGACGTAACTAATCCCTCGACGAGCCTACTTGCAACCAATCCCATAGGTGTAGGACCCACGGTTAATTTATCGCGATTTAATGGGTCGAGCCACATAATAGGGGATTCGAATATGGGTTGGGGGTTCCCAACCATACTCGCTCACCAACCCAGCTAAGCCTGATGGGGTAGTGTAATGCAACAATTACAATAACAATAAGTATTTATCATAGTATGTGAGATTAATTATATGATTTTTTTTTTCATTGTATTAGTCAAATTCCTTTAGATAGATTCATTTTTAAAGTTTAATTTAGAAGAAGAAATTTGATTGGAGGAAATTTTTTAAAGGGATCATAAAAACAAACAAATTTTGTGTTTTCATTAAAAAAACTAAATTCAAAGAAATTAAATGCAAAAAAAGTTTTTACTTTTTCTTTAAACCGCAATTTTTTTTTTTTAGTTTTCAGCTGTTTTTAAAATTTGACGGGAAAACTTTTTGCGTTTAAAAAGAAAATGCAATTTTTTTTTTTAAAATGCAGTTTAATTAGTTTAAAGAAAACGCAATTTTTTTGCATTTTCTTTGAAAGTAAAAATTAGTTTTTTAAGTAAAATGTAAAATCTATATTTTTTCGGGTTGACCCGAGCACGACCCCAAACTCAAATCGGGTCAGATTTTCTAACACGAATGAATCCGACACGTTTTCTACCTATGTCGACCCGTACCTGGATTTTTTTGAGTCAGATCCGTGTCAAGTTTCGGGTCGTGTCGAATATTGACAGCCCTACATAAAGTCTACAAAGTTTCAAGAGAATATAAAAAATTAAACTCTCTTTTGAATAATGAATTTTAGATAATCTTACTCTGCTAGGGTTTGTCGCTTGGGGTGTTCCCCCCGTCGGCGGGGGGATATCTGGTGCCGCTGATCAGCATTTTTCAGGGAGTTTTGTTTTTCCTTTCTCTGACTTTGGTTGCTGGATGCTTTTAGCTTGGTTTGCTTCTCTTTTTAGCCGGCAGAGCCGGTATGGCGCCGAATAAATTGAAGGATCCTGGGCTTTTTGGTGGTTTTTCGCACCCTAAGTCCTTTCTTGAAGCTTTAGCTGGTTCTTCTTCTTCCTTTCTGATTTGAGGACTTCTACTTACCGGGGTATGCCGTCGCTTTGGATTTCCGATGACGAAATTAAAGTGCTTGCTGCCCCCTTCCGTTTTTCTTTGGTTGGTTTTTTTCCGTCCAAATGTCCCCCTCTCGAGTCGATTCAAAATTTTTTCTTTAACTTAAAGCTGAATGGAGAAGTTTCGGTGACGGTTTTGGATCCTTCTCACATCCTCACAAAACTGGCCAATGATCTAGATTATTGCAGAGTTTTCTGCCAACGTTCTTATCTTGTTTTCAATTGCTTCATGAAACTTACTAAATGGTCTCCTTCTTTGGATATTGGTGTGGAGTCGCCGGTTATCTCGGTCTGGATCTCTTTTCCTCTACTTCGACCGCATTTCTTCTCCCCCAGGATTCTTTCTGGTCTGGGCGGTTTATTTGGAAAGGCACTGAAAATTGATGGTGCTACCGCTGTTGGATCCCGTCCATCTATTGCTCGTATTTTAGTAGAGCTTGATATTACAAAATCCTACCCCAAGCAAATTTGGTTAGGTTCAGAATCGTTAGGTTACGTTCAAGAGGTTGTTTTTGATGAATTCCCTCAATTCTGTGTTGGTTGTAAGTGTATTGGCCATTCTCTGGGTAATTGTCGTCCTGTTAAGCCTGTTAACGAGATTTCTCCCCTCCCCTCTAATGTTAATTTACAGGCTGTAGATGCTGAAATGGTTACAACTCATTTGGATGTGGAGTGTGAGGTTGAAAATGGTGTGGTTTTGCCCGTTGAGGTGTTACCGTTGGCTTCCCCTGTTGTTGGGGAGGTGTCTCTATCGCTAGCGGTTCAGGCTGGCGATGAATGTCGTGCTGTAAATGATGAGCTGGGTTCGGCGATTCAGGCTGTAGATGAAGTTTGTGATGATGTTGAGCTCGTTCTGTCTGATGTCCCCGTTAATGTTTCTCCTGTGTCGGTTTCAGCTCAGGTCGTTGAATCTATGACTGGTACAATAGTGGCTAGCGAGAGTGTTGAAAGCTGGCTGGATCATTATGGTGTTATTACTGAGGCTGTTAATTTTGGCTTATCTCCTAATGCTGTACATTTTTTTCCACCTACAGTACCGTCTACTAGTAATGTGTGTGTGCCTGGTAACATTGCGGGATTACTAGTTGAGGGTCATTTTGTGGACCCTGGTCTTGGTCTGGATGTGGCTGTGAATCAGGAATGCATTTCGGTTGCCAATAATTTTATTGAGGTACCTGTCAGTTTGGTTGATTCGCTAAACTTAGGCAATACCTTAGGCGATAGTTCTGGTCTGGATATTAGGAATCATATGAATTGGTTAGATTCTTCAGATGGTGATCCTGATTCAGAATTTTCTGATGGTGGTGGGTTGGCTTATACGAATATCTGTGGGGGTTTGGACCTGGAAATGATTTCACTCTTGTTAATGTTAGAACCACTTTCAATGTTGGCTCTCGGGGCAGAGTTCGTGGCCGTGGTAGGGGCCGGCGTAGGAGATAGTTTCTTAATTTTGGATTGCCCCTTGTTTTTTTTTTGGTTCGATTTTTCTGTCTGATATGCTGAGAGATATGCTGATTGGTGGGGTGTTGAGCAATGATGGGTTGGGGCTCGCGTCATTGATGCTTCGCTGGTGGCAACCATTGGTGTGATCTTTCGAGTTGGTTCGTTGTTCGTCGCTTTATCCACCATGGACGGTCCTGGTGTGGTTTCAGTGACGCTGGAAGCTTTAACCACTTACCGAGCTTACGTTTTATTGTATTTTTCTCTTTATTTCTTTCCCTGTTTTTGCTTATGTTGTAACGGTTGTTTTTATTTGAATAGATTCATGTTTTATTGCAAAAAATAAAAAAATAAAAAAACTCCTCATTTTGAAAATCTTCATAAAGCATATATGTGATCATTTTAGGACGAAAAAACCAAGATATTTGAGCAAAAAGAACTCCACCGAGCAATTTTTTTTTCTAATTTGTTAGCCTGTGTTTCAACCATTCTATCAATGTAATAATGATTAATGTACAGAAGAAATGAATTTATAGTTCTCTGTTATCTCCATTTTACTCGTCCTCCTCTATCACTTCACAGATTATTTCGATATCTAATGTTGCATTTTCGAAATCTAGAATTTTTTGCTAAGATAAAACATTAATACCACATGTTCTTTCTCTGATCGATCTCAGGTTGTCTTGTCCTCTAAATTTGAGCAATAATTATTGATTGATGACAACTGAATATTGATTAGGAATAATATATATTTTTTGTATTTATTTTCTAGGACTTTCTAAAAAGTTCTATTAAAGTTTTATATATAGCAGATGTAAGGAAGAGAATATATATGAAAAATATTTAATTTGAATATATTCAAATAAATCATTAATGATAATTAATTTATTCCTATGTTTGAATTGATTACTAATAATTAATCTCAATTAAGCTAGCGTAAGCAATGCAATAATCAATGCTTTTTCACACAACATAACTTTAATTTTTACCAATTAAACTTGCAGGTCCCAACCAAACAGTACTTAGTTCAGTTAATCCATTCACAAATTATCTATACAAAAAAGGTTTTACACCATTATAATATCTTATATATTAACAAAGTATAGGAAGTATATTTAACTAAGCTCTTTGCGTATTGGCCAAGTTTCTTCTATTGAACTTCCATGACTGCTTCTTTCAGCCTGTGATTCTATCAGATAAAAATAATAAAAAAAAATTAAGAACTAATCTAATCATTTCTTAATAAAGAAGACAATTTAATGAAGAGTTAGGAAAGAGTAAAATTGAGTGAATAGTTACCAGAGTTGCCGTCTATGGCCATGGAGTTCAGCCTCTTGCAGATTAGGCTGGATAGGCTGCAGCTGAAATGGATGAATCTCTGGGCCCAGATGAAGTAAGCTTCTAGAATCATCAAGAATTTGACCAAAGGGCTCGAGAAAACCCATCTCCCTTATCTCCCTTTCCTTCTGCTCCTCAATCTCATGTTGTTGCTCCATCATCACCTGGTGCTCAAACATGACCTAGGATTTTTTTATTTTCAAGTTATATAGTTAGCAAAATGAGAACTTAATTAAAAATATTTTATAAATTTGTGAAAAAAGAAGCTGATGGATCGAATTCACAAGTTTGCATGTTGATTTATTCTAAGCTTACAGCTTTGCATAAATAGCTATTCTGTGTTCCTGTTTGTCATGGCATGCATGTAACATGTAAGGATTTTGATTGCAGATCGATTAATGAAGAAGATGAGAAAACTTAATTGATCACATAATAATATATGTATTGGTTTTTTTACCTTTCGGTGGAGGTTCTCAAGCTGTTGATTGAGGAGTTCATTCTGTTACAAACAAATAGTCATCAATTGAGAGAATAATATATAAATTAATAAGAAAAAGTTATTACCTTGCGCGTGCGAACCTTGCCAACAGAGAACTCTAGCTGCTCTTCCAGCTGGTTGAGATCATTTACTGTTAGTCCAGTCAAGTCTTCACCAGTAATCTGCTTGAGGTTCAACTGAAGCCTATCAGTTTCGTGCCTTATTTTTGTTATCTCGCAGTGGAGTTGCTGCGAAATCGAAGGAAGCTGTAATATAATTTAACAATTAAAAATCTTTTTGCAGGTGATTAGTATGATGATTGACATGGAATACTAAAATAATAATATTAAATGGGAAATTGTTGAACTAAGAGGTCGTACCTGGTGGATGTTACGATTTTCGAACTGGATGTTTTCAGCTATCAGAAATCGGTCGATGATTTCTTCCATGCTGCAATTAATTATTACAATTGCAATTATAGTTCTGCAATGAACAAATTTCTTCCATGCTGCAATTATATATATATGAACTAGTTATTAATTAGATACATATTATTAAATTAAATTACCAATTTTTTTTCTTATTTTAGTAATTACATATGAATTCATAATTTATTCAGTTCTTCATGCACTAAGCTGTATTCTACAGTATTATTTGTACTTTTTCTCTACAAGTTTATAATTTATTATATTCTTTACTAAATCGAAACTTAAATATATTTATATTTATTTAAATAGAGTCAATAATTTCTTCATGCTAATCTTGATTCATGAATTGAGCTAAGATTATAAAAGTTTGTAATGCTAGCATGAAATATTAACGTTTGTAATGCATTTTTTGTTTCATAAATCTATACAAGTTATATGTTTTTGAATAAAATAAAAATAAAAAAGAAAAATATCTCCTGAAACTTCATCATTTTCACATGCAAAATTAGACATTTTCTTCACCTAATTCCATATGGTCCAATTGAAAAATATGCAAAATTAGACAAGGGTATATATGCAATTGGTAAATATGATGCAAACATAAATATCATATTCCAGTAGCATAAAAGTGTGATTTTCCATCATGATTTTTGTAAAAAAAAGGTCATTTCATATGTTGGTTGAAAATCAGCTTCATAATATGTTATAATCTTATTGGCATGATGATGTTTGCTATATATATATATATATATATATATTTTTGTTGTCTTGTAAATTTAAAAAATATCATGAAAAAAACTAGAATTATATCTGGGGGGCTAGAGTTAAAATTTTTATATTACAACTTAATTTAATTTTATTAAGGATGCAAATTTAAATTTTTCTTTTTGAACTTTATTAAAAATTTGTGTACTCGTAGAATATGGAATTATATACCATTGTGATTTTATGTGATATTTTTAATTATCAGAACTACATCAATCTTAGTAACACTAAGAGCAATATAGATGAATATTTCCTAATTTATATTCTCTTTAATTAATCAAGCATCCGAGGAAGAACCTCTAGTCTTAATGTTCTTTAATAACATAAAAAAAAAAACTTATTGAATGGATTGCTATAACGACTAAGTGTTTTGAAAGAGAAAAGGTAGAAGCATGCATAAAATATATGGAATAGATAGATCGATCGATATCAGGTCATTTATGAAATAAATGGATTTTATTAGTTAAAAATATGATCCTTTTTTATTAAAAAACAAGGGACGGTTCAATATATACATCTCTGATCAGAAAGTTGCCGATAAACTATTCAAACGAATTAAAAATAAATGAACCAAAATTCATCTGTAACAAAATAAAAAGAAAAAAAAAAACATTTTCTATATCATGAGAAGCCGATCCATATAATATAATTGATCACAAACCTTGAACCTGGACTTTGGTATTGATAGAGCTTCCCACTAGCAGAGAAGACGATGAGGCCGATCCGTGCATCGGTGAGAACGGCAAGTTCATGAGCCTTTTTCAGAAGCCCTCCTCTCCTCTTGGAGAAGGTCACTTGCCTATTGCTAGTGTTTTCAATTCTCTTTATCGCGATCTTCCCTCTCCCCATATTTAATTGTTAACTGCTCTGAACAAATCAAAAGACAAACTAACAAACTTCCTAACTAGTTCAGGATAAGAAATTCTGCAAGAAGTTGAATGGAAGAACAACTATTTGAATTAAATAGATAATCAGAACTGCTTTGTATTAAACCGAACAATCATCATAAGTAGAAATTTTTGCTTAGAGGAATTTAAACTATATATGCTGCTACAGTCTATTCCTTTCTACCTTTTAACATAAAATTGGTAAACAAAAGAAATAAAGGAATGAGAGAAGAAAGGAGACTCTGCAAAGTATATCTTACATGTTTCTTGCTTCGCTTGGTTGAAGAGCTGAGCTGAAGAACTCGATATGGATTTGCCTTATAGAGGAGCTTGTATGAAAGCGACATATTCTCTCAATATTAATTCGCCATAAATTCCTACTGACCACTGAGCAGTGAGCCCCTCCTCCTTTATGCATTGGACCACAAATGCAAAATATGCTGGAACGAATTTTAAGCACCTGTATATGTATTATCTAGAACTCATGTGATGATGATGCAGCTGCTTAGCTAAATGCATTAATTACATTAGATAGATGATAATAATAATAATAATTATTGTTATCTAACTTAGATAATTATATTAACTCAATTATAAATAATTTAATTCAGTGCTGCTTTGCAATATATAAGAATATACGAAGGTTAGAATGTTAAAGTAAATATAATTCTTATTTTGTAAAATTTCCTCAACTTTCTTAAGCACTGTTATATAAATTTATTTTATTTTTAAAATATTTTTTTAATTAAAAAAGCCTAAGTCGAATAATTCTGATATCTGGATTAAAAGCTGAAAAAATTGCGTCTTTATTTAATATATGCTTGAACGAGAGATATTGCAGGGCATTGTTGTAATTTTTGGGAGAAGCGAAGTGCAATTTGGTGATGAGTAAGTAGAGAGGCGTCCTGACTTCAGATAACCAGTCCTGACTCACTGGAGTTTTTGCCTTTTATGGTAGTTTCCGCAGGTCCGAAGAAATGAATAACATTCCTTTTTATGGAAGGAAATGGTGGGACCGCTGAAAACCTAGTACTCAAAAGGGCGACGACATTTCGTCACTATGCGTACTTTAATACTAACACATGGACTGCAGCAACTCTGCTAGAGAGAGAGACAGAGGATCAGAGAGAAATTGGGACCTCAGAAAAAATCTTAAGAAATGGACATGCATGTAGGCCAAATCCATTATCCACTTGCTGTCATGTGCAACTAATATGATATACGCCAAATTTTAGATAGTTTCACTATTTTTTTTTTTAATAATGAAGCATCTACCCATCACCGTCATCCTCTTTAGGAGGTGCTAGACGGCGTAAATAATTTTTCGTCAAGCCTACCAACAACCAATCCCATACGTGCAAAACCTATAGTTGTTTTCTCCCTGAACAAGGGGTTGGGTTGCATGAGAGGGAATTCGAATATGAGTTGGGGGTTCCCCACCATGCTCGCCCACCAACCCAGCTAAGACTAATGGGATAGTATACTATTATAATTATAATAACATTAAGTATTTATCCTTGTTGCGTGCTAGAATATACGCGGCGGTAGAGTTTGTAAATTCGTCTTGGCGTTGCACGAGTATTCAGCACACAAACCGAAAAGAGAATGAACACTAGAGTTTTTACGTGGAAAACCCAAAAAGGGAAAAAACCACGGGGCCTCGCCCAGTTGTAAAATTCCACTAGTGTTTCTGTAAATTACAAGAAACTGATTCGTCCCAAAAATCAAGACGATCAGATTACAACTTGAAGCAAATTTACAAAGTTCTGCAAATTCCCGGCGTTTCCCGAAAATCCAGCAGAGTTCCGGCGTCTTCAGGCCGCAGGAAGAGCTCCGGCGGCGGTGGTCGAGGAGGTGAGGAATCTCCTTTTCCCCTTT
>NW_021319178.1:2803117-2831043 GCF_001605985.2 Dendrobium catenatum
TAATAAATTAATTTATCAAGAAAATAATTAATTCATAAATATTATATATGCAAACTTCAAATTTAAATAAAAATTTAAGTGAAATCTGGCAATATCATAAATTACAAATAATTAGTCAAAAAGTTTTCATTGGATAGTAACACTACATTTATCAAATAGAGCTGAATTGGACTTTAATTTATGATATATTTTGGAATTATAATAATAATTTATAAAGTTAGTTATATAGTTGCTATGGAAAAATAACTTATCTACTATAGTTGGGAAAAATAATTTTACTTAATAAAATTTTCAAAAAAAATAATGAGAAAACATTAAGATTCATTAGTCAAACAGAATTATGATTGCTATTTAAAACATCAAATAGTATGAAAGTTGTCCCAAATAGACCTTTAGTATTTTAAAGGATAGTTAAATTTTAAATTAGTTGAATTTTTGCTAATTGGTTATGAATAAAAGAATTTGTGAACTAATTGATTTGAATTCATTGACAAAATTAAAATTTTATTTAATACGAGACCCCAAAATTTAAAACGGGGAATCAAATTTCTATAATATTTATAATTGTAAAAATATTTAAATATAAATTTAATATTATAACATGTAATTATATAGGATATTTTTAAATTTAGGAGGATGAGAGCCACATTCATCCTTATGAAACCACTAAGAAGATCAAGATTGGAGTCTTTGTTAAAGTAGGTAGAACTTGAAGATTTAGCTTTAGCAAGCCAACTAGCACAGGCAGTGCTTTCATGACAGATATGTGATATCCTAAAGTTGACTTTGTTCAACAAAATAATAATTTTACTAAAAAGGTTGACTAAATTTGAATTTTGAAAATTACGAGAATTTACAAAATAAACAAGCATTATATTATTTGTTTTCATATATGATTTTCTCACATTTTTAGTAAATTCTTTGAATTTTTTTTTGAATTCAATTTATGTTAAAAATACACATATATACATATTTACTATAATTTGAAGAGAATTATAAGAAAATTGTGTTATTCAATTTATTAAGGTGCGCATAACAACTGCATTTACTCATTAGTCCAACAATACTCTAAGCCCATCCATGCCAGCCAGTTTTAACATTAGCATGGTGAGTTTAGTGCCATTATTGAATGGTAGGTGCACCCAAATGACCATTGACACTCTTTGATAAGGGGTGATGATGGTCAGTGGTTTATGTTAAAGGATGTTTGTGGAAGTTGACAGTAACAAATACAAATATCATGCAACGAATGAAGGCTACAATTAGTCTATGCACTAGTGGGTGGCCGACCATTGACATTGATAAGTGTCCTGTGGCGAACGATAAGAGCGATCAATGGTGGGCATAAATGATAGATGATTGAAGGTGTGTTAATGTCAAGTGATGATGAATGGTGAACACAATTTGATGATATGTGTTGATCAATCTTGCTTGATCATAAAATATTATTTGGACATCTTATAATCTTAATGATGTCAAAATTTGAATATAGTAAATATGTATATTTGTGTATATGCAATTATAAAATATGATGCAAACATAAATATCATATTTCAGTAGGATAATTGGCTAATTCCATAAGGTCCATGAGAAGTTGTATTGAACTGCATCAGCTTCTCATGACCTGCAAGGAAGAAAGATAAAAACGAAACAGAGATAAGCAGCATCGAGAGTAAAGGAGGAAAGCTTCTTCTCTTTTTGCTTACGATTCCTGTTGCTACAGGAGGTATAAAATACATCGTGTGAAATGATCCCAACGGTTGGATCAAGCAGTTAATCAACAACGGTTAGGATTAGCTTAGTACAAGCATTAGGCTGCAATGGCAGAAAGAGGTGGCTGCAGAGCATCATTGCAACGGCTGTGGCAATATAAGCACCACTACTTATCTCTTCAACTTATCATCCCCCCACAAGGTGACACTCGTATCAACGAGTGTAAGCTTGTGTCGTAGATCTTGAAACCTTTTAGTGGTTAGAGGTTTGGTAAAGATATCCGCCAATTGATCAACAGAGTTAACATGGTGAATTGAGATAGAATTTGACTTCACACAATCTCGAATATATGTTTTAAAGGCCTGATAACTCGGAGGTAAACCATTCAGAGTATAATTACATTCAGAGCTCCAGGTTGCTTTCCTTGATCGGCTTTGTGGTTTCCGTTGATAGAAACTTAAAATGAGTTCAGCGGAATCTTCAACTAACGCTTCCGACGTTGTTTCTCAAACTCCGGTGAAAATGGCCGAAGCAATTATTCCGCCTCAGCTGAAGTTTCTGATGCTCAACATAAAATTGGTGTTGAACACCCAGTTAAATGCAGATAATTATTTGCTCTGATACCATGAGAAGTTGTATTGAACTGCATCAGCTTCTCATGACCTGCAAGGAAGAAGGATAAAAACGAAACAGAGATAAGCAGCATCGAGAGTAAAGGAGGAAAGCTTCTTCAATTGTAAAATAAACAAAATTAGGCAAGGGTATATATGCAATTGGTAAAAATGATGCAAACATAAATATCATATTTCAGTAGGATAAAAGTGTGATTTTCCATCATGATTTTTGGATGTGACAGTTGGAATGATAATTAATATCTATATTACGAAAAAAATCAGCAGTTGCGTCATCAATGGTCCATAAAGTTCAGATATATGCATTTATAGTAATGGAATTTCTTATAGACTAATAAGAGCTGATAAAGTCTTAGACAATCAATACATGAAATTAATTTCATCTCTTTCATATAAACTTTTGAATTATGCAATAAAATTTTTAAGTTTTGTATATATATATAGTTGTTTCTTATTTATTGTCTTGCAAATAAAATATTAAAAATATCATGAGAAACAGTAAGAATTATATCTCGGGGGCTAGAGTGAAAATTTTATATTACAATTTAGTTTAATTTTATAAAGGATGCAAATGTAAAATTTTCTTTATGAACTTTTTGCTGTTGTAATAATTATAAGTAGAAAATTTTGTTTAGAAGAATTTAAATTATATTGCTACGGCCTTCTCCTTTCTTCCTTTTAATATCAAATTGGTAAACAGAAGAAATAAAAGAATGAGAGAAGAAAGAAGACTCTGCAGAGTATATCTTACATTTTTCTTGCCTTGCTTCGCAAAAGAGCGGAGCTGAAGAACTCTCAATAGATACAAGCCTTATTCTGCCGAATCCGGTTATAGAGCTGTGTTCGGATGCCAGTAAAATTATTACATATGGCGTGCTTACGTGGAAAGTTAGGATATTCATTTGACTTCTTACCCGACCCGTTTGTCTTTTCGGACTTACTGCAGACAAAGAGAAATCCGCAACAAATAAGCAGTAAATAAGCAGAAAATGTGCAACATATACGCAACAAATTCTCAATAAATACGCAACAAATACGCAATAAAATACTCAATCAATACGCACATTTTACGCAACGAATATGCAATAAATACTCAATCAATACGCAAGTCAAATAAATATCGCGAACTTTTAACTTTCCACGTAAGCATCCGAACACAGCTCTATAACCGAATTCCGCACAGAATAATTTCTCTGAAGACTTCTAACAACTCCTGACCCACTGGACTTTTCCTTTTACGGTGGTTGCCGCAGGTCCAAAGAAATGAATAACATTCCCTTTTATGGAAAGAAATGGTGGGACCGTTGATAACTTTTTTTTGTGGATAAAATTCGTCCACGGGCCTACGTGTTAAAAATAAAAAGGTTACAATATCCTTAAAGAGGCCTCCAGCTCACTACTGTTCAAAAGAGTTACAAAAAAAAAATTCAAATAAAACCTCTGAACCACTGGTCCCTACTAAGCAAAATTACAATGAAAAAAAAAAGAAAAAACTAGCCTAAGGCGGTCAAGAAACCGCAGCCAAAAAATAAGAGGCAAAGAAACCTCAATCAACGCAAAATTGTAAATGGAAGGAAGAAACAGATTCCCAATTAAAGAAGAGGAAGCATTCAAATGTATAATAGAGGTGCACCCGAGAACAAAAATGCCACCACTAACATGCAGGATCTGAAATTGTAATAGCCGAGAAGCAGAGCGCAATAGACTGGAACCTAGACAAAAAGATCTGCAAAAAGATAGGCTGCAAAACATAGAGAATAAAAAGCTTACAATACTGCATAAGCTTCCTAATAATGTTGTTAGTATAGAGCATACAGGAGATATTAAAAAGGTGATACCAGCAAAACCATAACGACATGAAATCCCAAACAAAATTGTTAAATAGAGAAAACCTGCTGCAAGCAACATGATCATCCAGCCAGGATAGACTCCCCACAATAACTATCCCATCAATAAAAAACATAGGACCAAGAAACCAGAAAACCACAACAGACGCAAGAAAAGAGCCCCACATTAATGATGCCTTAGATAAGGTATCCCAGAACAATCCAAAACCACCAAACCTTTAACAATATTGGGGATTAGATCCTCATGAAATTTGGTAAACTGGAGCATAATGCAACCTATTTTAGCAAGATCATCAGCACATATATTACCTTCTCTCAAGATGTGAGAGGTCTTAGAGTTTATACAAGAAAGACAACAACAACATCAAGCCTTTATCCCACTACGTGGGGTCGGCTACATGAATCCCTTTTCTCCATTGTGTCCTATTAAAAGTCAAATTCTCGTTTAAATCTAAAAAAGAAAGGTCATTCCTAATATTTTCTAACCAAGTCTTTTTAGGTCTACCCCTACCTTTCTTAACATAAGTCAAATCTAATACCTCTATTCTCCTAACCGGGTCATCGCAAGGCCGCCGTTTTATGTGACCAAGCCATCTAAGGCGACTTTCTCTAATCTTATCTTCTACTGGAGCTACTCCAACCTTTTCACGTATATGCTCATTTCGTATCCTATCTCTAAGGGTAAAGCCACTCATCCACCTAAGCATCCTCATCTCTGCCACACTTAACTTAGTATTATGCTTCTCTTTTAAAGGCCAACATTCGGCACCATAAAGCATTGCAGGCCTCACTACCATCTTATAGAATTTTCCCTTAAGTTTGAGGGGTACATTTCTATCACATAACAAGCCCGATGCATTCCTCCACTTCAACCATCTAATTTGAATTCTGCTGATAATATCCCCATCTATTTCCCCATCACTCTGAACAATAGATCCAAGATATCTAAAACGTGTACTCTTATTAATGACTTGATCGTCCAAAGTCACAATCCTCTCACTAGATCTATTACTACTAAAATTACACTCCATATATTCCGTTTTAGATCTACTCAAGCGAAAACCTTTAGACTCTAAGGTTGACCTCCATAATTCAAGTTTACCTTCAACACCCTCTCTAGTATAAACAACAAGAAGAATATCATCAGAAAAAAGCATACAGATAAGATTGTTAATATTATAAGTGCTTATGCTCCTCAAGTAGGTTTGGATATTAGTTCTAAATTAAATTTTTGGAATGAGAAAGACAATGTTTAATATTTCTTATCAAATAGAAGTTATTAGCATTAAATAAACAGGAGCTGTTGATATAATTAATGATAAGCATTGCATCAACCTCAATCCAAATATTGTTAAGGCATAACTTAATACATATATTAATACCATAATTTAGCGCATGAAGCTCAGCCATAAAAGCAGCTGAAACAGAAACAAGACCAGCAAAACTCATAATCACCTTACCAAGATGATCCCGCACAATACCCCGATAACCACCCACATTCTCATTAATAGAACCATCCGTGTTGAGCTTACACCAACCTAGGGAAGGCTTACTCTAGTAGATAACCCTCTCCCTCGTATTCTTGGTAAAGTTAATATTATGAATACAAAATTATGCACATGTAAAATAGCAACCTTTAAAATTCTAAGGCTATCCCGGGCTCGAAGCCTTTGGGCGGCTGTGACAGCCTTAAGTGTTGGCCAGGGTAAATGGTGTGGGTTGCCTGCTA
The DNA here is from genome assembly GCF_001605985.2 of Dendrobium catenatum. Taxonomy (NCBI): domain Eukaryota; kingdom Viridiplantae; phylum Streptophyta; class Magnoliopsida; order Asparagales; family Orchidaceae; genus Dendrobium; species Dendrobium catenatum. Next base: position 2,809,039 of record NW_021319178.1, read on the forward strand.
GGTCAGCCGTGGTTTACTCACTGCGAAGCGGAAGGGTTCCTAGTCAATAAAAAAAAAAAATCTCAACTTTAATGAGCTTAGCCACATGAAGATGCAAATTTTTCTCTTTAATGTTGAAGATAATACGATCAACATTCATAATGATCCCATCATGTTTTGCCTCATTTCTGCTCTTCCAAATATTCCAAATGATAATGACAAGAATTATATTTCTAATATGACCCTTAGATTTAACAAACAGGCTTCCAAGATAACAATAATGTTGTTGTAATTATGAAAAAAACTCAAGTTAAAAAGCTCTTCAAAATGCATCTAAACTTTAATAGCAATAGGACCATTAACCAAAACATGTTAAGAGTTTCAATATGATAACAATATTGGCATTTATAAACAGCATTAAGACCTCTCTTAATAAGAATACTATCAACATGAATAAAATAATGAATAACTTTCCAAGTTAAAATAGAATAAGAGGTGGAAACCGAATTATGCCAAATAGTAGTAAACAACGAATTAATAGGCTTAACCTTTTTTAATTAATTCCCAAGCAAATTTAAAAATAAAATTACCATCATGAGACTCAGTAAAGAGGATACAATCACTATTATCAACTTGCAGAAGGATATTAATAATAATGTTAAAAAAACTATCAAGGACCACCTCCTTTAACATTTCCTCATTCCATTTCCCATCACAAATAATGTTTTTTAACTAATAAAGATGAAGTAGATCTGATGTTTGACAAACTATCAATGGAAAAGTTGCCAATCCATTGATCTTGCCAAAAAAAACATCACCACAATCAATACCCCACTGAATAAACTTCTCCATCTCCCAATTAATGTTACAAACCCTTTTCCATATGAAAGAATCCCCCTTTTTAGTAACACATAACAAAGGATGTTTATTGTCACAATATTTGCTATATAAAAATTTTGCCCATAAACTCTTACTAGATTTAAAAGAGAATCAAAGTTTATAAGCAAGGGCTTTCAACATATCGACCAAATTCTTACAGCTAAGCCCCCCTTCTTCAAAATCACCACAGCATTTCTTCCAGGAAGCACAAAAAATAGCATATTTCCCATTTTGAGTACACCAAAAGAACTTATTAATAATCATTTCAATTCTATTACAAATATAAATAGTGAGATTTAAAGTATGTAAAAGATAAATAGGTAAGGAAGAAAGAGCACTTTTAATTAACACAAGCCTCCCACCAAAGGACATAAAGTTGAAAGCCAAGTATTGAGTTTTTTTTTTTACATAGCCATAATGATCCCATCAAAAAGATGAGATTTTCTCCTACACTTGTAGAGGGGGTGCCCAAATAAGTAATCGACAAAAGCAAATGAGTAATTCCAAATTTATCATGAATTTTGTTTATGCGTTGAGAACAAATGGACTTACTAGTAATAAAACCACTTTTGTTATTGTTAATCCTTAAACCACTATATTGTTGAAATTGGTAAAGGAAACTTGAATAAAAATTCAGCATTTTAACAAAATCATTGGTGAAAATAATGAAAGCGCCAGCAAAGCTAATATGAGAAACATGAAAACCCCCATGGGTACAAAAATTAAGCGAAGGATGCGACACAAAGTTTTTCCAAACCCATAGAAAGATATATTCCATAGCAATTATAAAGAGAGCCAGAGAAAGGGGGTCTCCTTGTCTAACACCCTGAGAAGAGGAAAAGAAACCATGACTAATACCATTAATAATAACATAAAAATAACAATTGTTAATATTATTCTTAACCAGAATAATGAAAACCTCATTTAAACTGAATTGAGCCAGAATAGTGTAAAGCAAATTCTAATTTAAATTATCATAAGCTTTGGTAATATCAATCTTAATGATCCTGTTACCACCAGAAACAAGTTTGTGGATATCATGAACCAACTCCTGAGCCAAAAGAATATTATCAAAAATAGAACGATCTTTAACGAAACCAATTTGCCCAATAGAGATAATTTTAGAAAGAATTAATTAAATTCAATCTTCCCGTAATGATTTTAGAAACAAATTTGTTAAAAAATGAGCAAAGACTAATAGGCCTGAAATCATCGCAGAAATTGATAGCTTCTCTTTTAGGCACCGAAACAATAGCAGTATTAGAAAAATACTTGGGATAAGGGTTACCCATAAAAAAATCTAAAATAGCCTCAACCAAATCCTTTATATGGTTGGTACTTCGTCTGTCAATCTGGCTAACCTTAATGAAGCTAAAAATATTCTTTTTAAATTACAAGAAAAGGAAGAGGCCTTTTGAAAACAACAAGCTGTTTCTAAATTCTTGGTTGAAGGTGATCGGAACAATAAGTTTTTGGGATTTTTACATACATAACACTGGAAACAATTATAATTACATATTTAACACCCAATTTTTTGTATTTACAGATATGCAGCCTAAAAGTACCATTTTCAACTATTCTACCACTCCGTTTTAACCCCCCCCCCCCCCGCCGAAAAGTTTCCCCCCCCCCCCCCCGGTCAAAAATCCTGCTTTCATCTGTGAGGTTTGCGAAAGGAGCCTCCTCTACTCCTTCCGCTTCCGCCGACCGCATTCAGCTATGGAACGACAAAGAGAAGGAAGGGGATTCCTCATCGAACAGAATCCCTTCCACATCTCCTCGCCAATGTTCCCATGCGCGAAGTAGGCTTCTGCCTCCACGACCAACTCCATTCCGCTCCAATCTCAATTTCTACTGTTCATCTTCTTCCTTCTCCTACTCTTTTTTTCTTTCTAATCTTTACAGATTACAGAACTTATCAGATCTATGTTGGGTGAAATTAGGGTAGTCTTTGGTGAGGAAGATCTGTCTTCTTCACAGAATGGGTAGGAGCAGCAGCAACTTCTAGCAGTTGATCTTTTCTTACATTTCATTGTTATAGTATTCGTTGTCAGTGTTCTTATTTATTGTTCGTCTTCTCCATGTGGGATTTTTTTGGTGAATTAGCTTCCTGTTGGTTGTGTTAGCTTGAATGAATAACAAATTTTTTTTTTTGGGGGAATTTTGGTGAATAACAATTGCTATTGTTAGTAGTTATTTGTGATGCCATGTCCAGAACTGGTAGCATTTAAAAAACAGGACAATGCCGTGGAATGTTGCTGGAGAGAAAACCGTTAGCTTTCAAAGTAGACAAAGCTATTCAAAAAATCTGGAAGCATTCAGAAATATGCTAGAACTACAAAAAATTGTAAGTATTAAAAAAGAAAAGGCTCTGTGCTCGATTTGTAAGCGACGAACACGCTGCTCAATCGCGGAAAACAACCGGTGGAATGCGGCGAATGCGACGGAGAAGCGGGGGTTCAGACGGAGTGTTAAAATTGATTGAAATGGGAGATTTAGATGGTATATCAGTAAATACATTAGTTTAGATGTTAAATATGTATTTTCAATAGTTTGAAGTGTTATGTATGTAAAAATCCCTAAGTTTTTTCATAGTATTGCTAACTATAAAAAAGCTTCTAGTCATATCCATAAAGTTATTTATCGTAATGGCATGGTTGTAAATTCTCCGGATGTGATTTATGCTTTGGGATTAATGACTACATTGCTAATATTTTTAACAAGGATTGTACTCCCCAATTAGATATTGATAGATCTCTCAACCCTCATTTAATTGAGGAGAATGACAATTTGGTCTTAACTGCTATTTGTGGACCTCCGAAAGGACACCGCTCAGTTGCGGAGTGCAGGATTGGGGTATACGACCGCACCTACCCCGAAGGATAGAGACGATTGCAGGCCTCTGCGCTCCTCGTCAACGGACCAATGAGAGGGAAGATTAGCTCGTACATACGACTAACCATTGAGGATAGCGGCTCTCGCCAGCGCACCCCGATGGGTAGTAATATATACGACCTGAATCGTAACAACGGGTTTCCCCCACTCGATACATCAGCTCAAGTGGGGTTTATTTGTTGTGGAATTCCATTTCCTACGGGCGCAAGCCACCGTGGTTAATTACATCTCGAGCCCATGGCCCGAAAAACTCTCGATTAATGATTCAATATTATTCTTCCCGAAAAGGGGGATTGGCACACAAAAGGGAGACTAGGAAGTTCCTACTCAAAAGGAAAGAAATTGGCTTAAATGGCTTAGTCGACATGCAAGGTTCAGATCCACACTCGGAGGGACTAAGGCATTGAGGAAGTGGAGAAAAGAAACTCAATCACTAAGAACATACATAGAGAGAAAGATAGAAATGGCGTCATCCACGTGCTGTGAATAAGCAGGATTTATAGTCCCTGAAGAGAAGGGACCTACCAACTATTTAGGCATACTACGAGACACCCGATGTAATAGCCTTGAATCCTAAATCTAAAATGGGTTCAGCATTTTTTTTTTACTAAGAGTTTTACATATTGTATTGATTAGTTATTAATAGATTAAGACATGAATTCTAGAAAAATGTGTTACTAAGTTTTCTATGTTTTAAAGTCTCTATCCTAGAAGGAACATGCACCATAAGTCTATGTTATCTAAGACTCGATCCTTAATTTTTGTCCTTAGATGTCACTAAAGTTATGGGATGAAAAAGAGAATTATGTTTCTAACCCTTAGGACATTCGTACACGTATCAACAAGTCTAGGGATTTAAAATAAAAGAAAAATAATCCTAGTTATAAATGAGGTTTCTATAGGGTCCTAAAAGGTAGGGAGCGTACAACCATGAGGGCCCCTAAAGATTTTCTAAGTTCAAGGAGACTTACTGCATCGGGGGCTATGACCCGGTGGTTCCGCCCGTGGCATCCCCACCAGATTAAATAGGGGCGACTGATGCTTGGATCTGATTGTCCATGCTCCTTCGTCAAGTGCTCCAATGCTCCTTCCCCTTTACCCTCCAAAAAGGTGCCTCGCAAAACATAGAAAAGAGATTGCATTAGAGCACATTCTATATGATAAGCAAATAATAGCAAAAATAAGAAAATGCAAATTAAATCAGAACGTACCTTTTTGTGATTTGCACATTTGGTGAGTCGTTTGCCATTTGGGTTTTCTTATTTTGCAAAGCATTTGATTTTAAAGCACTAGTAAGAAAAGCATAAGCATAAAAACAAGAAAAGATGACAAAAAACAATAGAAAGAAAAGAAATGAAAATAAAAAATAAAAGGAATATAGGCATTTTTATTGTTGGACATACTTCTTTGAAGTCAAGTATGCCTCTAAAATGCCCTTCACCCATATTCAGTGTGATATGAATAGGGAAGAAGGTGTTTCTAATGCCCTTTGCTGTCCCCACGTTCCAAACAAAGCACTTGACACATTTGACACAATTAACCAAACTATTTTCTAAATAAAGCCCAAAGTGAAGAAGGGGAACAAGTTCCCAAAACTAAAACTCAAAATAAGCTTTCCTTTTCTCCAAACTTGACTCCAGAAGCAAGCATAAAGAGAAGAAAAACAACTCACGTATGAAATGTGATTTCGATCCAAGAAGGACATAAAGAGACATCTCAACAAAAAGCTAATCATAAGATTATAAATCCCAAAATGACTTGTGGAAATCCTGAAACAATTTGTGAAACCTTCCAAAAAAAATTGTGAAATCCTCCAAATGAAACGACACATAAAACTTTACAAAAGTCATCCACCAAAACACCTTTCGACATAAAAACAATCAAGTGCTTTTTATTATATTTGGCGTGGGGTAAATCTATGAAAACTCTCCAACAAGAAAAATCTTATGAAGCTTTCCATTATAAAATACTCAAAAAGCATATCGCAGAATTTTTCCATGCGAAACAACTCGCAAAGCTTTTCGACCATAAAACCACTCATAAGTGTTCCCAATATAAAACAATTCATAAAATTTCTCATTCCAAAGACAAATTACGAAACTTTCAACATAAAACAAATCTTAGAATTTTTTTTTTACCACAAAGCGTCCTGCAACAGATAGTGCATTTTGGTTCATGGCAGCTCATCGAATTTTCACAACAATCAAAAGAAAATTTTCTTTTAGATCAATAGGTATCAAAACCACCTCAAAGAAGGAGAAAAGGGAACAAAACACATCCGCTTTTGATATCGATCACAAAGATAACATTGGAATATATATATGCACGTAAACTGGCTAACATGCCCATTAACTTTTGCACTACACATAAAGAAATAATCTTATGGCATGAAGTTTACGAAGCTACTCAGACATAATCTGGTTTATTCCTCTCGAGCATCGCATGCAATTTCTGGTTATATGTAAGTGTAAGCTCCCATCATATGAATGAAAAGAACAAATTTCAGTTCAAATTTCCATCTCTTGTTTCAGTTACATACATATCTCTTTTAGATTAACACCAATATAAAGGATTTGGAGGGATACAATCATTTGATCAAATAAAGAATGAAGCCTCTAACTCTTAAAGGGAATGAAATGTGATCAATATTCAATCCAGAGAATATGCTATAGCAAAGATATAGGAACCAATTTGAGTTGCTCTTACGTTGTTCCACAAATGACGCAATGCAAGTAACCTCTGTAACTAAACCATGACATGTAGAACCAAAAGGAAACTTGCAACTCTTTGCAAAATTACTCTAACACAATGTGATTTACCGCAAGCTAACTTTAGCACTTTGGGCACAATTTTATTGCACCCAATAACAGTAAAAAAAAATAGTTATTCCATGCCTCCACTCAGTTTCAACCGGATGCACTAGTCAAACACAAATTAAACAAAGCAACAAGTGCAACTTCAACTTATTTCAAGAATTTGAATTCATCTAAAGTAGCCACTCGATCATCTTGCACATTGACGAGGAATGCATTTAACACATGATTTATCAAAAACAAAAAAAACAAAAAAGACCGTCATCTCATTCACCGAAAGGTCAATGTTTATATATCCAAACTGAAATGAAATGAAGAACTACCATTTCAATTCCTCATATTTATCAACAAAACAACACATCAATTCAACCGAAAAAGCCATCTCAATCATGTTTCGTCACTACATGACTTGTCACAAGAAGTTACCAACCAAAACATTAACTTTTACCAAACTCCGTTGCAAATATATATATGCTACATATAAAAGTGATAGTGCAACTTCTCTTTCCAATTACCACATAAAACATTGCAAAGTATTTTATACTCAATTTTGTCATAGTGGGTTAATGCAGATGATAAACTTAAAAAAAAAAAAAAAAAAAAAAAAACCATATCAAAAAAAAAAAAAAAAAAAAAAATCAAATTTGTCTCCAGCCGACTCATCGTCAATGAAATATGAAAGGTTGCTTTTGAGGATTCTACAACACATGCCAAGTCACTTCTCATGCTTCCATTAAAGCCATTTTTCAATAGAGCCACAAACATTGAAAACAAGAAACTATAATCTTTCATGCCACGCGACAAAATAATCCATCCCATAAGAATTTGAACTTCAACACCTTTATCAAAACGTGGAGCTATCCGATCGACCCATTCTCTAAAATGATTTGGAGCACACAACCAGTAAAAAAAAAACTACGTATAACTCTTTCCCAAAACAGTTTGGAACAAAAAAATAATTAAAAATCTGCACATAACTCGCTCTCGAAACAGTTTGGAACTAAAACCAGTGAAAAAAAACTGCACATAACTCGCTCTCGAAACAGTTTGGAACTCAAATCAGTGAAAAAAAAACTGCACTTAATCCATTTAAAAAAAAATTTGGAATCTAAATAAGTAAAAATCTGCACCTATCGATCTCCAAACAGTGTAATTTTGAATATACATAAGAAGTTTCCCCAAAACTTTCTAGTCTACTTGCAAGTTTTCATTTGATGCGAAATATTCACACAACTTTAAAGCTCGACCTTACATATGGAAATTACAGTGACATGCTTAAGGAAGCTCCAATACCAAAATCACTCAAATGCATATACCAGCAAAAAATGGAAATTTTTTTTTCTTAGGAAAAGAAATATGTAGCTTAAACTATCAAATCTCTTTATGAAGTAAGATATTCGTCAATATTTGCAAAGAGAAAAAAAAATGCTTAGAACATATGCTCTTCACCTTTATCAGAACTTTCACACCCATAAAAGAAAGACATAGATGAGACGAAGCATAATCATACTAACAACCTCTTAATAGGCACTACTACAAACATCTCATGTGCACTGTAGGAGATTCTATAATTTTCTATCACCAACACATGAGGTTCTAAACACATTGCATGATATAAGCTAACAATGAATACAAGTTTAATGCACCAAGGCTCAGGTTTCAAACAATATAAACCATGTGATGCCGCAGCACCTGCCAAGGAATGAAATAGAGAAAGAAAGCAAGAACAATTCTAAACAGAGAACTGTATAGTGATTCTATTGAGTAATAATAAAACTTTTGCCTTCTTCTCTACAGGGAAGCTCCTATATACTTTCAGTATATCTCTATACTAAATAAAGTGTTAAAACAGAAAAAGTGGTTTTCTGTACTATGTAACTAATTAGAGCTCAAAGGGTAGTGGAGCTCGCAGCAATAGCAACGGCATAAGTAAGATAAAATACTACTCGGAACACAATAAGGATATATGCTCCGCATCATTCGCCCCCACTAAGAAAATCATCTGTACCAACAGAATGAGTTTGCGTCGCACCATCATCTGGTGGAACATAGGGATAAATGTCCTTGACGTTGAAAGTGTGAGATGTGTTGAACTCCTCCGGAAGATCAATGATATAGGCATTATCATTGATCTTACTGTTTATAGGAAACGGCCCCCATTTTCTTTTGCCCAACTTTGAGTACTCACCCACGGGTAAGCGTTCTCTCTTCAACCTGACAAGCACTAAATCTCCTGGCTTGAATAATTTCTCCCTTCTATGGACATCTGCATCCGGTTTGTACTTCGCATTGGCCGAGTAAATCTTCGACCTGATGCTAGATAAGAATTCGGTATAATTGTCGATGAGTGCAGACGCCGACTTGCTCTTACACTTTGGCAGCACTATAACATCAAGAACGGAATTTGGTATTTTAGTATAAACAATACTAAATGGGCACATACCAGTTGAGCGGTTCGTCATTGAATTGAACGCGAATTCTGCCGGGCCGAGTAGTTCTGATGGGGACATCAGCAGTGATTTCGACACATGTACCTTCAGAAGATGCTGGAGATCGACGGCCACGATCATGATATGTATTTTCATCATTTTATGTAGTAGTTTATTTTTATTTTATGTTTTTTCGTTTTTGCCCTCATGGGTATTTGGTAGCTATTGTAGCCCAATGGACATTTTAGTCTTTTGCTTTCTTTATCATTTTGAGGCCTATTTATATGGCCCTTTTCTTATGTAATAGTTTAGTTTTTTGATGAAAAAAAAAATTGACATTTATTATTCTCTATGTGAGTGCAAACCTCCACGATCTCTTAGTGAGTTCGTAGGAGAAGCTAGATCTCTTTGTGAGTTCTAGGTTTTCTTGTTCTACTAATTTTCGTTCGTTAGTTCTCGTGCTTGATTCGTCGTCGTGGAGATTGGATTGAAGCAATTTTGGAGAGTGGAATTCCCGTTGGAATCCCAAGTTTTCCCCTGCCGCCGGCTCCCTTCCCCCCTTCCAGCCGCCGCCTTCCTCTTCCCCAAGCCCCTTGCCACCGGCCACCTTGGGCCGTCCAGGCCGCCGGCCACCACCACCTGAAAGTTCATCCAAGCCGCCGCCCCCTCTTCCCCAATTTTCCTTCCCCACCTCTCCACCCGCCGGCCCCTCTTGGAGTTTGGAATTTGAAATTCAAAGCTCTCATGAGACTTTGATTGCTTTCCTAAATTGAACCCTAGAATTGAGGCAAGTGTCATAATTGAATTTTAAAGCCATTTTGAAATTCAAAACGTTGCCTCTTATTCCCATTCAAGTATGGAAACTTTCCTTATGTTTAAAATCTGAATTATTACAGATTTTTAACAAAACTTGTTTCAAACCATGAAATCCCATGCCAAAGCCTTAAATTATTTCTTATTCTACATCCTCTGTTATTTGGAAAGTTAGCCTGTTTATTCCTTCTCAATTAACGGGATTCTTCCAACGTGTCTAGAGGAAATTTTTTTTGGAAATCCTCCTGTAACAGCAAACCTGAGAATTAAATGATAGATTTAATAATCCCATGAATTTCTCTAGAGAAGCCATGTCATGGATCTGAGTGCTCTCTCAACTCCCCATGGGCCGGCCACCTCCCCCTTTTTCTCTCTCCAATCCCCACTTAATTACTACTTAAATGCCTCTTTAATTCCCCTCCCTCCCTCTCTTTCTATAATTTCAAATTTCAAATCTAAAATTGAAATTAAAGCTGCAGCCCTTACTTGGAATTTGAATTTAAAATCAGATTTTTGTTTATTTCTCCCATAGCTTCACCCGCTCCTCTCCCCTCTCAAACCCGTGAACCCCTCTTTCCCCTAGCTCACGGCTAGCTCTCCCTCTTTTGCCTTTGGGGTGTTTCGTTCCCGTCCGGCAAGGATGCATGGCTGAACCAGAATGGAACTTTGGATTTGTGCATGACGATCAAGATCAAGTTGACATCCTCCAATCACCGTTATTTGACGTGGGCTTCGATTTCGACGACACTATTGAAGATTACATCGATCGTATCCAGTACACATTAGTTGATGTGATCGACGAGCAAAGATCAAAGGGACGTTGGATCATCATCGGACGACCATCATCCTCCACCGCTCCGGCCACCTATCCAAGAACGACGATCTTAGGCTCCTTCTTCCTCGGAGCAACCTCGGTTCTAATGTGGAGGCTCTTCTTCCGCTAAAGCCTAGACTAGTTGAGCGTATGGCTCCAAAGGTGAAAGTTCTCATTATTAAATCATGGATTCTTGTGTATCGTCGTAGTTTTACAATTTCTCTTTGTGTTTTCTTGAATTGTTTGGGAATCGGCTTTGCTCTTCTTTGCCTAAGCAAGTTAAAAACCACGAATTCAAAGGATCAATCGTTTGCTTTAAGTGACAATTTTATTTTGGATTATTTTGTTAAATCTACTCTCTTTAATTTCCTTAAAGTAACTCCTGAACGGGTTTGTTTCACATCAAGTTCATCCCAAATTTTGGGATTGTCTTGAACTAAACAGCGCAATAGATTACCCAATGTGCGATTCACCACTTCCATTTGCCCGTTGGTTTGTGGGTGATATGAGGAACTAAGCTGGATCTGCGTGTGTAACCTCTTCCACAATTCTCGCCAAAAGTGGCTAATAAATTTAACATCTCGATCGGACGTCAAGCTCCGCGGGATGCCGTGTAAACGTAAGATTTCTTTAAAAAACAGCTTGGCAATGTTGAGAGCATCAAAGGTCTTCTTGCAGGCGACGAAGTGTGCCATCTTTGAGAATCGATCCACAATGACCATGATGGAATTGTTTCCATGTTTGGTCTGCGACAATCCAAGCACGAAATCGAGACTCAAATCTTCTCAGATTGAGTCCAGTACAGGTAGAGGTTGATAGAAGCCGGTGTTTTGTCCTCCCCCTTTATATGTTTAGCAAATTGAACACCTCTCAACGAACTTAGAGACATCTCGTCTTAGGTGCGGCCAAAAGAATCTTTGCTGCAGCTGGATGACCGTATTATCACGGCCTATATGCGTCGATAAACCACCCGCATGAGCTTCCTTAATAATCTATTGACGCCAGAAAGAGCTAGGAATACACAAAAGATTTCCCTTAAATATGAACCCATGACGTATAGAATATTCGGTAGTGGGTTCCTGTTTACAGCAGTTGGACCAATGCTCTTTAAAATAATCATCATCCGGATATAATTCCTTCAAGCAATCAACCGGAAAACTCAGTTTGTAGCCTAGTAATAAGAGCAGCCCTTCTACTTAATGCATCAGCGACCCAGTTTTGCACTCCGCTCTTATGCTTTAGCACGAATGTAAACCTTTGTAGGAATATTACCCAGCAAGCGTGCATCCGATTGATATTTTTCTGAGAATTGATGTACTGTATGGCCTTATGATCACTGCAGAGTATGAAGTCCTGGTGGAACAGGTAGAGTTCCCACTATTTTAAGGCTCTAACAACCGCATACAACTCTTGTTCGTAAACAGTCCAGCGCTGCCTTGACGGGCATAGTTTTTCACTAAAGAATTCCACCGGTTTATTGTCTTACGATAACACTGCCCCAATGTCTATGGTAGACGCATCTGTATCAACCATAAAGGGTTTATTAAAATCCGGTAACGCTAATACGGGAGCCGATGTCAATGCACGTTTAATTTCATCAAAGCTCTGTTACTGCTCCTCTGCCCATGCGAACTTCGGTAACTTCAAAACATTGGTGATCAGGGCCATGACTGCTAAATCCTCGTATGAATCTTCGATAATAATTCGCCAGCCCGTGAAAATTGCGAATATCCGATAAGGATCTGGGGGTTGGCCAATTTTTAATGGCATCAACCTTTCTTGGATCAACGCCAATGCCGATTGCCGAGATGAAGAACCCGAGAAACGATACGCGCTCGGTAGCAAATTCACATTTGCGGTGATTCAAAAACAATTTATTCTTCCTCAATGTATCAAACAGAGCATTTAGATGTTGGAGGTGGTCGTCGCTTGTGGCGTTGTATACTAGTATATCATCAAAATACACAACGCAGCATCGATTAAGGAATGGTTTAAGCACCTCATTCATCAATCGCATAAATGTCGCCAGTACATTGCACAATCCGAACGGCATAACCTTCCATTCGTATAAGCCTTGGCGTGTCTTAAACGTTGTTTTCCATTCGTCCCCGCTACGAATTCTTATTTGGTGATAGCCGCTGCGTAAATCAAGTTTTGAGAATATCGTTGCCCCCGATAGTCTATCCAGCATATCCTCAATCCTAGGCATTGGAAAACAGAATTTAATCGTGATGCGATTAATGGACCGGCTGTCCATACACATTCTACAGCTGCCGTCTTTCTTGGGCACCAACAAGGCTGGCACAGCGCAGGGACTCACACTCGGTTGAATAAGCTTCTTGGCTAATAGTTTTTCCACTATCTGCTGTAAAGCTTGGTGTTCCTTGGGGCTCATTTTGTAATGAGGCAAATTAGGAAGAGAGGCCCCTGGAGTTAATTCTATCTGGTGTTGGATGGCTCGCATAAGTGGAAGTTCATCTGGCAACTCCGAAGGGCAAAGATCGGAATACTGTTGTAGTAGGGAGCTGAATTCTTTAGGCAGAGGTTGTGTCTCCATATCACTTTGCTGTTCCTGAATGACCAACGCCAATATGTAATTGGATTCACGCCAGGCATTAATCAATGCCTTCTTGGTCACGGCATACAGTGCTGTTTGTGTTAGCGATTTAACCAACTCCGGATCCACAGTGCGAGGAAGGAGGCGTAATTTTTTCCCTTTCCAGTCAAAGGAATATGTATTGGCTCGGCAGTCATACAAAGCTCCCACATCAAATTGTCACGGTCGCCCTAGGATCAGGTGACATACATCCATTTCCACAACATCACAAAGAACTTCACCAGCGTAGTGTCGCCCAATCGAAAAAGTCACGCGACACATATCCGTCACCGCAATATCCATGCCCTTTTTAACCCAACTAATTTTGTACGGGTTTGGATTCTTAGAAGTCTTCAATTTTAATGCTTGTACCACAGCGCGGGAAATTACATTTTCTGTGCAACCGCTATCAATCAGCATATCACAGATCTTTCCCTGTATAGTGCACTTCGTTCGAAAAAATGCATTCCTCTGTGAACTGGCCGGCTGCCTAGGCGCCAGAAGCAATTTCTGCATCACACAGAGCACCGGTTCCCCTTCGTCTCCAACTACATCTTCAAGATCATCTTCCTCGGCACCATTAGCATTGTCCAGTCCATCATCCTCTTAACCATCCAACAATTGCAATTGGGGCCGAGTCGGGCATTCATTGGATTTATGCCCCTGCTGGAAACACCTAAAACACTTGATGTTAGCATTTTTAGCATATGGATTATTTCTTACTGGTGCCTTATTTCTTTGATAAGGTTTGTTCTCAACCACTTTTGAACTTGCATTTGCTTGTGACGCTGGGACAGCAGTTGTAACAGGGGTCTTGCCAAAGTTGCTGTTATATTGAAATTGAGACTTATTTCCTTCGGTGGATAGTTCGAAGTTGCGGCGTTTAGACCGAACAGGTTGATGTCTGCTTAATTGCGTTTCAACCTTGAGAGCATAATTGATTGCTTGTGACAGCGACCAAATGGCGTTTAGCTCTAATTTGTCTTGAATGGCTTCCTTTAATCCTCCAGTATACCTCGCAACTAACTGGTAAGCCGATTCATTCAAATTGTTCCGCGCGCTCAGCCGATGAATTCTCTGTGTATTCGCTGACGGTTCTCGATCCTTGAGCACAATGCTGATACTGAACATACAACATTTGCTCAAAATCAATCGGTAAAAATTGGCTGCACAACAACTGTTTCATTCGGAACCAGCTCCGGACGATTCCTTTACCTTCTCGTCTCCGGGATTGAATCACTTGCTGCCACCAAGCGCTAGCTCCCCCCTTGAGCCTACAGGCTACATATTTCACTTGCTTTGCGGGTTCAATCTCCATGTATTCAAAAAAGTTTCTACAACTCGTTCCCAATCCAGATAATCTTCAATGTGCAATTTCCCTTCAAAGAACGGGATATCCAATTTGACGCGAAATTCGCCGTGGTGCCTGTCTCTTCCTATCGGACGTCTTCTGCAAATCAGCTCAGGTTCCTCCTCCGACTCCAACAACTCGAGTTGATTGAATCTTTTCGCTTCGTCTTCCGAATCGGACAGAACCCGCATTGCATTTTCTCGCAATTGCTCCTTGTCCATCGTGAACCCACGCCTAGCTGCCGGTGTGGTTGCCGGCAATGTCGCCCGAGCGTTTTTGGTTCCTATCCAGGCGAGCATTGATCTGCCTTAGCTCTCGACGCATTTCACCAAAGAATTTGTGAACGTCCGCCGATAGAGCATCTGTCTGATTAACCAAGTTTCGGTGCTCTTCCCACAGAGCTTCCAGGCTTGATTAATTACTGGTGGCCAACCGTTTTCTGCCCTCCGCCATCCTTGCTATGATACCAGTATGATGCCGCAGCACCTGCCAAGGAATGCAAATAGAGAAAGCAAGCAAGAACAATTCTAAACAGAGAACTGTATAGTGATTCTATTGAGTAATAATAAAACTTCTGCCTTCTTCTCTACAGGGAAGCTCCTATATACTTTCAGTATATCTCTATACTAAATAAAGTGTTAAAACAGAAAAAGTGGTTTTATGTACTATGTAACTAATTAGAGCTCAAAGGGTAGTGGAGCTCGCAGCAATAGCAACGGCATAAGTAAGATAAAATACTACTCGGAACACAATAAGGATATATGCTGCGCATCACCATGTCTTAAAGCTCATTCACATCCCATGAGGCTATCCCGCTCAATTTTCCTAGAGAAAAGCCTTTGTAGGTTAGAGAACCTATATTGCAAATGAGTGCAGAATTTTCCTTGCAATAAAACCACTGGTAATAAATAAATCAAAGGAAGCAGAATTAAGAGCAAATAGAAAAGCCACAATGCTTCAGCAGCCCAAACCTTGATTTTTTTTCCTAATAAAGCCATCCGTAACACATAGAATGTGAATAATCATTTGAGGAAAGGATTAGGCCTACAATAATCTTGCAAAAGAAGAATTTGAAACTCAAAAGCCATAGTTTCTTAAGGGAGGAAGTTAGATGGAGAGAAGATAAAGCAGAAGAAAGAGGAGGAGATGAAAGAAAAAAAGGGGAGAAATCACCTACTTGCAAGAGGGGAGGAGGTCGGTTAAAAAAAAAAAATGAGTGGGGCGGGATCTTGCTCGGTGGAAGCAGGGAGACGTCGGAGGTGAGGCTTCGGTCGGGCCTTCTACGCGAATAGGAGTCGAGAGAGAGGAGCTGGAATGCCCAGGAGAGAGCCCCGGGTTTCTTGGCTTCGGCTGGGTATGAGAATGTCAGAGACCGGGGAAAGGAAGGAGTTAAGTGCTCGTTAATGCCGAAATTAAGCGATTAAATTGAAGTAACGGCACATTATTTGAATTTAGATGAGATCTCTATCGCCGGCTCGATTTTTAAATCTAATTTCATCAAATCTGATTCAGTTCGGTTTGGGTAAATTCGGGTTCAAATTGAGCTCCATTTGATTTGAATCAAGCCGATTCAAATTTGATTCGATTTAATTAAATTAATTTGACATAATCGAACCCAAATCAATGCGGATTTGTATCAAACAGTGCTCAATGAGGCTAATGGGTGTTAATCACATTTATTCGAACTTCGTCGAGTCTAATTTGACCCAACTCGAGTCGATTCGAGTTCGAATTGGACCCGACAGGGCTCGATTAAATCAATTAAAGGCCCTTGAGGGCGCTCGAGCTAAAATTGAGGTCAACACTATTCCTTTGGAGGAAGAAATTTAGAATAATATCAAGTATTTTAGATTTTAAGAAATTTAGAATACTATTTAGGTTGTTTGTTTCTTTTTTTTAGATCTCCACATATCAAAAAGCGGCAGCCATTTAGTTCAGTATTTTCCTTTTCACGGATCCCTCGCCCTACTATCGCCGGCGGCGAGCTAGATCGAGCTCGATCTCCATGGAGATGCCCTCTATCTCCTCGACTCCCTGCACCATCGAAGAGATCTTCAAAGACTTCTGCGACCGAAGCACCGACATCATCCGCGCTCTTAATCAAGGTCCCATTCCGGCCCCTCCTTTATCTCTTACCTTCTTGGTACTAACTCATTTGAATTTCTGCTTTAGTTGTCGATGAATTCTACGCACTCTGCGATCCGGGTGAGTTACTTCTTTTCTTTTTCGACGCGGGCGTTTTTATGGTGTAGTTTTTTTGGGATCTAGAGCTAATTGGTTTCGATCTTTGTAGAAAATGAGAACTTGTGCCTATTGTGGTGAGTCATCTCCCACGTGCTGTTTGGATGCCCGTACAGGTACAAGTTATCCTCTTCTACAAAGATCGAAACCAATTAGCCCTAGATCCCAAAAAAAGTACACCATAAAAACGCTCGCATCGAACAGGTAAAGAAGTGACTCACCCAGATCGCAGAGTGCGTAAAATTCATCGACCTCTTAACCAGGAATTCAAATGAGTTAGTACCAAGAAGGTAAGAGATAAAAGAAGGGCGGGAATGAGACCTTGATTAAGAGCGCGGATGATGCCCGTGTGTCAGCCGCAAAAGTCTTTTAAGATCTCTTCGACGGTGCGGGGAGTCGAGGAGATAGAGGGCATCTCTATGGAGATCGAGCTCTAGCTCGCCGCAGGCGATAGTAGGGCGAGGGATCCGTGAAGAGGAAAATACTGAACTAAATGGCTGCCGCTTTTTGATATGGAGAGATCTAAAAAAGAGAAACAAACAACCTAGATTTCTTAAAATCTAAAATACTTGATAGTATTCTAGATTTCTTCCTTCAAAGGAATAGCAGTTAAGACCAAATTGTCATTCTCCTCAATTAAATCAGGGTTGAGAGATCTATCAATATCTAATTGGGGAGTACAATCCTTGTTAAAAAATATTAGCAATGTAGTCATTAATCCCATAGGCATAAATCACATCCGGAGAATCTACAACCATGCCATTAGGATATATAACTTTATGGATATGACTAGAAGCTTTTTTATGGTTAGCAATACTTTGAAAAAACTTAGTGTTCCGATCACTTTCAACCAAGAATTTAGAAACAGCTTGTTGTTTCCAAAAGACCTCTTCCTTTTCTTGTAATTTAAAAAGAATATTTTTAGCATCATTAAGATTAGCCAGATTGGCAGACGAAGTATCAACCATATAAAGCCTATTTAAGGAATTAACTTTAACCTCAGTCTCCAAAATATTAGTGAAAATATTTTTGCCTTGTTCCACCATTTGAGCTTTTGTTTGAGCATTTTAAGTTTCATACAATGCCTATACATCCCTATAATATTATTATAAGGGTATAAAGGAGCAG
This sequence comes from Dendrobium catenatum, assembly GCF_001605985.2. Classification (NCBI taxonomy): domain Eukaryota; kingdom Viridiplantae; phylum Streptophyta; class Magnoliopsida; order Asparagales; family Orchidaceae; genus Dendrobium; species Dendrobium catenatum. The sequence continues at coordinate 2,826,977 of NW_021319178.1, forward strand.
ACCAATTAGAATCAACAATGTTGAAAAAACCTTCATCCAAAAGCCACATGTTTTGAAAACGAAAATTAGGCTTCACTTGAGAGTTAGTTAAGTTAATACTCAACAAAAGCGATGAATGATCTGATAGGGTTTTACTCAGGTGATCAATATTAGATAAGGGAGATTTAGTAAGCTACTTATTATTAAAAAAAATTCTATCAAGTCTTTGCAACATAGTAGAAAAATCAATATCATGCAAGTTGCAATCTAAAATAAAATTATTAAAATCATCCATGGCTAAAGCATTAGGCAAAGAACCCCCAACCCTTTCTTTGGCATTGGAAATAATATTAAAATCCCCACCAACCAGCCAAGGTTTATCAATGGCCAACAAAAAGTTACGGAGGTTGTCCCAAAGAAGGGACCGACAATGTCTGTTGCAAGAAGCATACACAAATGATACATAACAAATAAGTTGCTGAAATCCAATTCTAGTATGGACAATATGAGCAAAATCATGAATGATATCAACCTTAACAGAGCTATACCAAAAAGCTAAATTTTATTCTAACAATTAGCATAAGTTTTGTTGAAACCAAGAAATCTAAGAGTAGAATCAAGTTTGTCACACTACAGCAAAATCACATATTACCAGCGGCCTTTTTCGGGCGAAATTGATCATTTTCCGATGGTTTTAGAATTTACCGGCAGTTTTCCGGCGGCAAAATTTTTGCCGGTAAAACCCACATAGAAATTTTTTTTCCAAAGGCGTTTTCCAGAGGTAAATAATCCAACGGAATTATGCCGTTGGAAAATAAAATTCGCTCTGCCCGGCCGCCCGCCTTCCTATGCTGCTCGAAGCCCTGCCGCATTGCTCGCCTGTTCGAAGCACCCCCCCCTCCCCCCCATAACTAATTAAATTACTATGAAAATTACTAATTAATAAAAATAAATTTAAATTAATTTAAATAATAATTTTAATTTAAATCTTTTTACTTAAATTAAGAAAATAGTTAACTTAAATTAGTTAATTTATTTTAATAATTTTGTTAATCATTTAAACAGATAAATTTTTAATCATTTTAGTTAAATTATTTAAAATCCCAGAAATGTGGAAAAGACGCCAAAAATGCCGCAGGAAAATTACGTCGGAAAGAAACCGCCGGAAATTTTCACCAGAAAAGCTGTCTCATTGTGTTCCGTCTGAAAGTCGCCTGAAAATTGACCGCTGGAAAGTCGCCAGAAAATTCTACCAATAATGAATGATTTTCTTGTAGTATTAACAGAAATATATAAGAGATTCGATTAAAATCAAAATAGAAATTTTGTTAATCCTACAAAGATTTCTCACTAACTGTAGAGTCAAAATTCTCAACCCCACACTAATATTCCAAATGAGGGAATTAAACATTAAAATTTTTTGCCGAATTTGAAGATCTAGCAACCCGAGGGGGTAGATGCTAAAATATCCTTGATAGTTTTGCTCTTTTTTTGTTAAAAACTTTAACAAACCCTTCATTCAAATGATCCCATAGATGGCTTAAGTAAACTGTTTTGGCGTTGAATATTTCTACTGTCATCATTATTAGAGGGCTCCTCAGGCAATCTCACAGCCTCCCCTTCTTCAGCATCCTCCTCCCTACTGTTGTTGTTATCAATGCAACCATCATTACATAACTCATGGTTACTAATATTATCCTCCTTATCTTTATCCAACAAAGCATCATCAGAATTTGAAATTTGATTGTCATTAGAAAACTCATTATAAGATTCTTGGGGTTGGAGATTTTCGGCCATATCGAAGAGATTTTGCAACTCAACAGTTTTGATACAAGTTTGTTCCAAGCCTTCCTCTCCCCTCTAAGCTACTTCCATGCACAATCCATTCTCCTTGCCATCACCCAAAAGTTCCTCCATGATCACCTGAACCTGAGAATTCTCACCTAATTTCTCCACCCCAGTTTCATTGTTATTAACCTTTTTTCGGTTCATTCTGCCTATTTTTTTTTTAAATGAGGATGGGTAACAAAGGATTTATTTATTGAATAACCATGAATCCTACAGTGGTTGCAAAACTCTGAAATATTCTCAAACTCAACCTTTTGTAAATATCCTAGACCTTCTGAACCTAGCCAAATTTCTCTAGGTGCTTTTTGGTTATGTTCATTTCTACAAGTATCCTAGCAACTGAAGGTCTTGATCTAGAAGCAGTAGGGAGACCATTTCAACATGATCCATCTACAAAGGTCTACCAAAGACATAACTCATAGCGTGAAGAATATGATGGTTAAAAAAATGAAGCCGAAGGTTAGGAAATGAAAGTCATATCGAGAATATCAGATATTCCTCCTTAATATCAAAATAGGGAGATCATTTCAGCAACCTCATTTGACAGTTACTAATATAATAAGATCTTCGTGAAAAAATATGACTATAATTCAGATCGTTTGAAAGTTGTATAGCCGCATGGCTGGTATCCAGCAAACCAAACAAAAAATTACCCAATAATTTCTGATTCAAAAAAATCACGAATGACATCTAAATTAGGACAACACAACAAATTTACCGACAAAAGTAAACTGAAAAGGAGCAGGAATTTCACAACATCCTCATCAAGAAAAAAAAATCGTAGGACAACCTTTAACGAATGATTTTTTAAAGCAAAATCAACATTCTTAGAATCAGTAGAACCAGCCACCACATCCTTAAACGAACGAGATAAAGAAGGTTTCTCATCGTCAAACAAACCAAAAAAACTTGATTATGGAGAATTTAGATCTCCCGAAGGCAAACCCCACGGTTTAGCCGATGAAGCCATGGCAGCACACAAGAAAACCTAAGGCCTTAGGGTGGCAGAGATTATGGGCCAAGTGAGGAAAGCGAACTGAAAACCCTAAAAAAATGAAGAGGCGCTGACAAGTAGAAAGGAGATTTTTATTTTCTCCAGAGCACTAGCAAAAGGGGTGTGACACTCGTGGAAATATTAAAAAATAAGCCTTTGGAGAACCGTCCGGTGCCTGCACATAATAATTGCTCCTCTAGCAGAGTTGCTGCAGCACTCCATGTGTTAGCATTAAAGTACAAATAGAGACGAAATGTTGTCACCCTTTCGGTCCTAGTTACATAAAAGGGTGACAACATTTCGTCACTAATTGTACTTTAATGCTAACACATTGACTACTGCTGCAACTCTGCTAGAGGAGATATTAATTATGTGTGGACACCAGATGGTTCTCCTGTCCGGCTATGCACTCCGTATCAAGCGCTCGATAACGAGTGCGATAAATTTTTGGGGCAACGTGGCACATTAATCCAGACGCCGCACGTAATAATTTTTCACATGACAAACACTGGATAATGGAATTAACCTACATACTTGTTCATTTTTAAAGATGTTTTAAAAAGGGTCTATTTCTCTCTCTCCTCTCTCTCTCTCTCTCTCTCTCTCTCTCTCTCTCTCTCTCTCTCTCTCTCTCTCTCTAGCAGAATACTTTTTCCCATTGTTTTGAAAATCGGATCGGGACAATCGGTTCAACCGTGAACCGAACTGGTGACCAGTTTGATCCATCTTACAAAGTCAGCTCTACATCAGACCGGATCAAGCCGGATTGAACATGCAGTTCAACAGATGAACGTACAGTTTATCCGGTCCCAGTTGGAAATAACCGGTCAGTTTATAAAAAAAATATTTTTTTAATTAAATTTCAAACAATATATTTTAGTTTATCAATTTTTTTAACTTTTTAAAATATTTGATTAAATATGATGATTAATTTCACCACAATATATGCAAGTTATCTTAAATACCTCACATAATTTGTTTTGCAAAAAGAGTGTATGACTCACTTTATAAAGAGTTCAAGGCAACATCCTCAAACTCCTCCTATGATGTGGGTTTAAAAAAGTTGAATAAAAAGTTTAGAATGTGAATTTGGGCTTAGTTGGGCTTCAAATTTTGGTTTAGTTGGGCTACAAATTTAGGAAATATGTATTATAAATTTGTTATAATATATATTATAATAATTATAATATAAATTATTAATATTATAAATTTATATATTATATTAAATATTATTCTTAAATATATA
>NW_021319178.1:2831053-2861452 GCF_001605985.2 Dendrobium catenatum
TATTAGGAATGACCTTTCTTTATTAGATTTAAACGAGAATTTGACTTTTAATAGGACACAATGAAGAAAAATGATTCATGTAGCCGCCCCACGTAGTGGGATAAAGGCTTGATGTTGTTGTTGTTACTGTATGTTATATTAAATATTATTCTTATAAATATATTATTCTTAAATGATATTTATATGTATAAAATGTTATTATATATTTTAAAATATTATAAATATTATTAAATTCTCATATACTTATATTATTTTAATTTTATTAATTTTAATAATATTATTATTTATTGCATCAACCGGCTCTACCACGGTTTGACAGGTCAAATTGGTCGAACTGTGAACCTTTCCCTCTTCTCGTTCGTTGTCTGGTCCGATTTTCACAACCTTGATTTTTTCTGCTATAGGAGCAATTATTATGTGCGGACACCGGACGGTTCTCCAGTCCAATTACGCGCTCGGAACCGAATAGCACCGAGCGCGGTACATTTTTGGGGCGACGTGGAAATAGACACTTCCGAAAACATCTTAAGAAATGAACCTGTATGTAGGTTAATTCCATTATCCAGTTGTTGTCATGTGCAATAAATAATTTTTTTTCAAATTTTATTTGAAAGAATTTAATTATAAATTAATTTTTCAGAAAAATAATTAATTCATATATATTATATATGCAAATTTCAAATTAAAATATAAAATTTAGAGATACAAATAATTAGTCAAAAAATTTTCATTGGATAGTAACACTACATTTATCAAATTGAGTTGAATTGGACTTTAATTTAAGATCTGTTTTGAATTACTACAATATTTTATAATATTAATTTTGCAATTGCTATGGGAAAAATAATTTATCTGTCCTAATTGTAAAAAATAGTTTTAAATAAGAAAAAAATATGAAAAATAATGATAAAATAATAATAATTCCGTAATCAAATACAATTTTGATTTTTGTTTTAAAAATAAAATAGTGAGAAAATTATCCCAACAAATAGACCCTTAACATTTTAAAAGATTATTAGAATTTAAATTTGTTGAATTTTAGCTAATTCATTATGAATCAAAGAATCCAAAACCAATTGATTTGCATTCATTTAAAAAATTAAAAATTATATGTAATGTTGAAAAAATTATTATGTGTGGGTCCGGATTCGTCCGGAGACCAATAAAAATGTGTCACATCGCCCCAAAATTGAACCGCACTTGGTACCGAACGTGGAACCGGATGGTTTTCCCGTCCGGTGTCGGCAGAGAATAATCACCCCATAATTTAAAGCGATAAATAGGATTTCTATATTATTTATAAATGTAGAAATAATTAAATTTAAAATGTAATATTATAATATATATATAATTATATATTATTTTTTTTAAATTTTGGAGAATGAGAGCCACGGTCATCCTCTTCTTAATCCCACCATTTTATGGATGAATTTTATGTGTATTAAGAAAAATAAAAGTATAGTATATTATTTGTTTTCATAATTACCATAATTTCAAGAGAATTCTACCAAAAATTTGTGTCATTCAATTTAGTAAAGTGTGCAAGAAAACTATATTTGCTCATCAGTCTAACACTCTAAATCCTTTCTGTGCCAATTTTAACATTAGGAGGCTGAGTTTAGTGTCATTACTGAATGGCAGGTGCACCCAAATTGAAGGGAAAATTATTGGGTTCGGATAGCGTATGTTGTCCAGAGCCTAATGAAAATGCACCACATCACCCCTTACTTATTATCGAGCTCGGTATTACTTGGTACCAAGCTCGGTACTGCGCGCTCGATACTGCTCAGTAATGGATAACGTGGTTGAACCTGATTCGTCTATGGACGATAAGCTGGGTCTTCTGTCTGAACCCAATAATTTCACGAAATGAAGAAATTTGAAGTGGCATTATCAACTAAGGCAATGTTAGAATTGGTGGGACAAAGGTCTTGGTTCACTAAAATTTCTCTTTTACTCGTAGCATCCAAAACACATGCTTAATTAATTTTTTTATTGTTGCGCCTTTCATCCTTTAACATTAAATGAAAATTTAACATATGTAGGGGGAGTAGGGGCATGTGACATTATTATTTTTTTAATTAGGGGCAGAGTCCAATTTCATTCCACTGTGTTAGAATAATTACAAAGAGAAGGCCAAAATTACAACTCAAAACTAATGAGAGTGGACCTTGAGAGCTACTTAAAAGTAAAGCAATGCTTTATAAAAACAAGGAAAAGAATAGAAAAATAAACAAAAAGTGGACTCATAATCACAGTTGAATAACCCATAAAGGGCTCCAAAACATCAAAACAAAGGAGCCAAAGTGTCCCTTGGTTCACTGAGAGGACCTTCCAAGGGGAATTTGATACGCATAATTGGGGGATTCATCATAGTCCACCAAAAAATCTTAGTTGGCAAAAGTGTCCCCATCATATAGAAGTCGAAGGCACCAAAGCGCATGCGGTACTTTGTCTCTCTTGTTTATGTGTGTGTGTGTGTTTATATATATATATATATATATATATATATATATATATATATATATATATAAGTTTGGGGCCCGATAAAGATAGCATCATTTAATGGGTGGTGATACTTTGTCTCTCTTGTTTATGATTACTCCAAATATGTTTTGGGCGTACAGAATGAGGTGCATGAGCGAGGTACTGGAGATTTTTAAAACTTGAAAGAAGTGGATTGAAACTCAAACTAGCAAAAGGATCTGATGTATCAGATCAGACAATGGTGGTGAATATACTTCAGATGCATTCTTGTAGGAGTGCAAGAGATATGGGATAGAGCATCACTTCACTATAAGAGAGACAACGTAGTAGAACGGGGTGGTAGAGAGAATGAATTGGACTTTAGCGGAGAAAACTCAGTGTATGTTATCTAATGCTGGTTTAGATAGAGTCAATTGAGTTGAAGCAATAAACTATGCATATAACTTGGTGAACCATCTGCCTTTTGCAGCTATTGGGAAGAAGGCACCAAATGAGAAGTGGTCAGGACATCCTGCTAAAGATTATGAGCACTTAAGACTATTTGGATGTCCAGTTTATTATCTTCTTCAAAATAATAGTTGAAACCACGCGTAAAGAAGGCGATCTTTATTGGCTTCAGGTGTGGAGTCAAGGGCTTTAAAATCTATGATCCAGTAGAGAAAGAATGTCATTAGCAAGAATGTTAGTTTTGACGAGGCAAGTATATTGAAGCGTCAAGACTATAAACAAGTGGGGAGTTCCACTGGAACCACATATGCACTGCAAAAGTTAAAGTTTGATGCGACTCCATGTTCTCCAGAGAAGCAAATCATTTCTACCCAGGTACCTAATTCAGCTGCAAATAAAGATGTAAAAGATGATATCGAGGATGAAAATATTCCTGCTTAGGAATCTATTGCGAAGAATATATTCATGCACTAGAATGTCCCAAAATCAGCTTAATTGAGGGATCACATTGTATTTGCACTTTTAATCATAGAGGCTGAAGTTCCTAGTCACTATAAGGAAGTAGTGGATAATCCTAATGGTGATCTATGGAAGAGGGCTATGGATGTAGAGATTGAGTCTCTTTAGAAGGATGCTTCTTGGAGATTAGTAACGCTTCCTCTAGAAAGAAAAACCATTGGGTGTAAATGGATGCATGCAAAGAATGAAGGATCTCATAGAGTTGATGTTTAGCTAATACAAGGTTATGTTGGTGGTAAAAGGCTCTATGCAATGGGAAGGGATGGCTTATGATGAGCTAGGTGTTCTTCCCAATGGTTAAGAATCCCTTGACCCGTGGTCACTTAGCACTTGTAACACAATTTGGTTTATTTTTTGAGCAGCTTGATTCAAACATTGCACAAGCAGGTGATGTTGTGAGCTAGTTCATATATTATCTGGCCATGAAGGAGTCATTGATAAGCTGTGAAGATTTTCCTAAGGTATATAAAGGGTATATAGTTATATGCTTGCTTGAAGATACAGTCACCATGACAGTGGCCTATGACTCGTGAATAATTGTTCACTTGTTTAAAGAACTATGCTCGGATTGATCTCTTGTGAGGGGGTATATAGGCAACCATCTAAGTGTGGTTGTTCTAATATTGGAGCTTGATTTTTCATCTTCTACTTTCTGAAGTGAAAGATGAGGTAGAGATTATTGATTTGAAATTATTTTTAAATCTAAATTAATTTTGATTTAGAAAGCTTTAATGACTCATTATTGTAATTAATTAGGGAATAAATTATTTCTCTAATTAAGTTGATTTGATTGACGCAATAATGTATGTAAAAGGGTACGACCATGCTAGCACTAGTGCACTAGATCCAATCATAACTTCACAGTTAAGCATGCTTGGGCTGGAGTAGTACTAGGATGGATGAACTCATGGGAAGTCCTCATGTTGCACCGCTTTTAGAAAAAAAAAATTGATTGATGCATTAATTGAGATATCTAATTATTGTATTAATTAAAGATTTGATTGGGGATTTAGTTGGTGCATTAATTACGGAATCTAATTATTACATAAATTGTGATATTTAATTAGCATGATTGGGAGATCTAATTGGCATGATTAATTTTTTCATATTATAATATTGATTAAAGTTTCCTAATTTGTAGTTTCGTTTCAAATTTTTAAATAGGGCTTGAGGTCTATTGTATTGTATGCATGAGAGGAGAGAGAGCTTGAGGGCTATTGTAATTTCCTATTGTTCTTCAATATAATGAAATCATCATCCCCTTCCCGTGGACATAGACATCTTCGCCGTACCACATAAATAGCCATCTTCTTTTTGATTGATTGTGTTGTGTGATTTCTGATTTTTTGTTTCCGTTGTGTTTGTTTGCACAACAAAATTATAAGAGTATGTTTTGTTTAGTTGGCAACTAATGCGAAGCATTATAACCTTTATATTCCTATGGTTCATTTAATTACCTGATGGTTTTGTAGTTTTGTTCGGAGACGTTAGCAGCCACTCTTCTAGTTTCTATTTATAGTTTTATAGTACTATAGTAGCTTTTGCATAGTCTGGGTTATTTTCAGCAAGAGAATTAGCTTTCTTGATAGTATATCTTCTTCCTGGAAAGAAGAACACAAGTTAGTTTTTAATCAATACAAATTTCTACTATTTTTACTGTTATTGTGCTTGTTTCTTTGTGCTACATGCTTCTTCCATAGTATACGGTACCATATCAGCAACTATATATGATGATAATGGAAAAGTTGACTCCTTGAAGACCCCTTTTTGCCACTGTGAAGGAGATCTTTCTACTCTGCTTTATATTTACATGGAATGGGAAAGTGTAAACACAAACAAAAATCGTTGGCGCAAGAAAAATAGCATAAATGCTAAGACGATGGTGAAGATGTCACGAAACTATATTAAGCTCATATTTGAGGCAGTTTTCTAATTCCAATACAGTTTCATGACATCTTCACATCGACTTAGCATTGATCCTATTCTACCAGCACCATTAATGATTTTTGCTTGTGTTTACACTTTCCCTTTACTTGTAAACAGAAAGCATAGTAAAAATATCTCATTCACATAACCAATTATAAAACAAATTAAAGCCTCAGACAATCAATACATGAAAATAATTACATCTTTTTCATATGAACTTTTATGTCATTATTAACTCTATCCCTCTATTTCAACTTAATATGAAAAAAACATGGAACTAATAGCTTTTGAACAATGCAATATAAATTTTAGGTTATATATATCTCAAGAAGCTGGTACGTAGCCGCTTAGACTCTCGGACAAACATATCCATATTAGAACTAATTTTGATAGAAAGATCGAGAGATTCATTTATTTGCTGTTACAAGGAATTTGGAAAAGGTTTCTTCCATGGTTAATGATATCTTAGAGTGTGAAAGAAGATTATGAAGGACCAGTGCATTGAGGAATGATTGTTTATCGCAGTTCCTGGAACTTTTCGCCCCTTTGCGCTATTTGGTTCCAGTGCTGAAATTAGGCATATGGAACTCGACAGCCGGTGTTTAACAGTGGAAATATTCCATCCTTGTGCACATAATGTAAATGATATGGAACTTGTTCTTTTGATTGACAAGAATATTTCAGGTATAGCTAACTTTTTTGTAGTTGGAGGGAATGGGCATGATGGACCAGACTCCTGGAAGTGGGGCAAAGTAACATTTCTTAAACTTGAAGATGCACAAATAGCCATAACTAACTTAAATGGGTTAGAATTTCATGGGAACTTGTTAAAAGCAGTGTCATCAGTGGAAACAAAACTAATAAATTTCCCATCTGCTATGAGGACAAAAGTTTGTTGGCCTCGAAGGCCTAGCAATGGAGTTGCACTTGTTGAATGTTCAACTGAGAATGCATAATTTTTATCAGCTATCCCATTTTTTCCTTGGACTGAGAAGACAACTAAGAAGGAGATTTCTGATGATGAGGATGAGAAAAAAAAAGATAGAGGACAAGATTCTTAAGTTCATTAGCAAGTTTCATCAACTTCAGCTTATGTTGAAGTCTTTCCTAGGCTAGGAGAATGACATGAGGCATGGACCTATCCAGACTGGTTCAACCAACCAAACCCATCTCCTAATTATTATCAACATGTACGTCATCTTACTATTAGATTGAAGTTCCTCCTATCCCGGTAGACTAGACTGACACGGGTGATGTTGCTCTGTTTTATTAATGCCAATAAACTTGAATCCTTATATTAGTCACATATAATTAGATAGTTTGTCTTTTATGTTTTCATGAGGACTATGGCTATTTAAGTAGCTTAGAAGTAATTATAAATAAAGGGTTGATATCTTGTAAAAGGGGTGATTAATAAGATTTGACTTTTGCTCTCTATGTGATACAGGTGATGGATTATTCCAAAAAATGGGCCTTGGAGTTGTGTTCAAATTTGGTCACCGAGACGTCCAAGACTGCTCGTCGAGCCCCCTCTAATTCGGAGTCATCAAGGCTTACCTGAAGCTTATCAGTTTCATGCCTTATTTTTGCTATTTCACAGTGGAGTTGCTGCAAAATCGAAGGAAGCTGTGATATAAATATTCTTTCAATTCACCAATTAAAAATCCCTTGCTAGGCCTTTGATACCAATAGAATTTTGTCCTCGCATCAGTAAATTTCTACGTTTTGTTGCCACTGTCGACACTACTTTTAACTAGTTCCCATGAAATTCTAACCCATTTAACTTACTTATGGCTTTATGTGCATCTTCAGGTTTAAGAACAGCAAGGAACAAGCAATGAGCAATGGAAGAAACTCATCTAAAGTTCCAAGAACAACAATGAACAAGCCTTTCTTAATGCACTCGTGCTTCATAAGCTTCTTTCACACTCTAAGATATATTTAACCACGGAAGAAGCCTTTTCCAAATTTCTTACAGAAGCAAGTAAATGAACCCCTCTTCTATCAGAATTGGCTCTAATATGGATTGTTCGTCTATGCATTCTTTCTGAATGCATGACATCATGCTTTCAATATATATTTAGAAACAATGACATGAAGTTGTCCTATTTCTTAATAAAACTTTTTCCTTCATAATAAGGATATATTACTCTTAACATCCCTCCATTTATGATGTTGCAATAAGTATCGTGAATTTTTATAATGAAAATAGAATTGAAAGAGCAAAGTTGAAAGTTTCTTAACGACTAATTAGCAAGAATCTTGATCGATCTAAGCCAATCAACTTTATGAGGAAAATGAGAACAACCGATAGATTGGCGCTCGACTAATCATTACAAAATCAAAGATGATTTAATTGTTAAGAGAGACAAAGACAAAGACACTCGATAGATTGACAATCAAAGCAAAGATGAGGCTGAGGATGAGAATTAGTGCTATGTTGAAAAAGACAAAGACAAGGACTTGAGCTAGAAGGTGATATGAACAGTAAAAGCAATGAAGTCTTGAAAAGGTTTTTAGACTTTGATTTTTTGCAATGATAGCATTGGAAGCAATAGAGAAATCAAATGAGTTAGCAAAGATGTTGGATGATGTTGATGTAGAAAAAGATGATATTATATAGGAGGAAATATCGATCAAAGTTCTAACAACCAATAAGTCATAACAAGTCACATCTTTTTTTGATTCATCGGTGCAAATGCAAGCATGGCTATTTAAATAAAAGAGGAAAAACCAATAAGGAAAGTATAATAAAATTATAAATACTATATATTCTTAATAAATATTAAATATATATCAGAATATTAATATGATACTATAATAATTCTAATAATTCTATCATCAATCCACTATGAGCATATATTTATTATTCTCTTTATAAAAGCAAAAGAATAAAGCAAGAAGAAAAGCACAATAATGAAGAATATCCTCCAAAATTAACATACAGTAATTAATACCATAAATTCTTAATAAAGAATTTAACACATATAAGAATTTATAGTATTAATTATTATAGTGTATTTTAATTTTGGAGAATATTCTTCATTATTGTGCTTTCCTTATTATTTTATTCTTTTGCTTTTATAAAGAGAATAATAAATATATCCTCATGGTGGATTGATGATATAATTATTATAGTATCATATTAATATTCTGATATATATTTAATATTTATTAAGAATATATAGTATTTATAATTTTCTTTAAATATCATTATAGTGGATATTCTTATTTATTATATTTTCTTAATTGGTTTTTACTCTTTTATTTAAATAGTTATATATATATATATATATATATATATAAGAATATATCTTTATTATGAGGGGATGATAGAGTTATTAGAAATATAAAGGTCGTGTTGTACGTTCGTTTAGGGAAGAAGGTGTGGGTGACATGCACCCGGGATGACACTATCGGCAATCTCAAGAGGTTGGTGGCCGCTCATACTGGGACACGGGCTCCATCATGGATCTCGTAGTCTTTAAGGGTAATATGATCCTTGTATATGTTGTACCATTTATGGATGCAAATCTCGTCCTTAAAATTTAGGACGACGGTCAGATTACAGTAATCAACTCCCGGGATGAAATTCAGTTACAAGCAAATATCATAATACTGGTATTAGAAAACTGGTATCCGATCCGTTGTTTGTCAGAGAGAGTTCTAATGTTACTAAGAGGTCGGACAAAACTCCGGTGTCACTTGAAAGTCGGGCGGAACTCTGGCATCACTTGAAAGTCGGGCGGAACTCCGGCGGTGGTCGAGGAGCTTCTTCCCTCTTCTTCTTCTTCTTCTTCTTCTTCTTCTTCTTCTTGGGTCCCCTCTTAAGAGAAATGAGGGGCTATTTTTAGTTTTTTGAGGATGGCGTGGTCATTAAATAAGAGGAAGATCGGGGGTAAATTAAGAGTGGTTTGAATGGACGACCAATGTTTATTCTCTTGATTGTGGACCGTTTACCAGACATTTGATAGCTCTAATGATATCGGAATTTGACGATCTTGGGCTCGTTGGATTCGTCTCGTCGAGCCGCTCGATTCAACTATAAGCATGCCATATTTGAAAAATATTTGGTAATCCAAATTATGGATTGAATCTTTCAAATGTGCTTCGGGTCTTTGATTTGGACTAATTTTAGCTTAGATTGGGTCAAATTTGTTGTCGTTGGGTTCGTATTTCTTAGACATTCAGTTCGACTATAAGTTCGCTGAAATTAGAGTTCAAATGACATCCAATTTAATTTTTGAAGTTTCCAATATTATTTTTGCCTCGAAATTCGTGCCCGATCAAAATAATTTTTCCATGATATATCACACATATATGATATACCTTTGTCTAATTTTGCAAAAAAAAAAAAAAAATCAATTGGACCATATAGAGCTACGTGAAGAAAATGTCTAATTTTGCATGTGTATATGATGAAGTTTCAGAAGTTTTTTCCTTTTTTTTTTTAATCATATATACAGAACTATAATTGCAATTGTAATAATTAATTAATTGCAGCATGGAAGAAATCATAAATGGATATCAGAAAGCTGAAAACATCCACTTCGGCAATCGTAATGTAGCAGCTACCAGGTACGACCTCTTAGTTCAACAATTTCCCATTAACAATTACCATATTTGGAGATTAGTGTCATTTAGTATTACAAATTAAGTATTCCATGTCAATCATAATACTAATCATCTTCAAAAAGATTTTTAATTGCTAAATTATATTACAGCTTCCTTCGATTTCGCAGCAACTCCACTGCGAGATAACAAAAATAAGGCACGAAACTGATAGGCTTCAGTTGAGCCTCAAGCAGATTACTGGGGAAGACTTGACTGGCCTAACAGTAAATGATCTCAACCAGCTGGAAGAGCAGCTAGAGTTCTCTGTTGGCAAGGTTCGCTCGCGCAAGGTAATAACTTTTTCTTATCAATTTCAATTATATATAGTATAGTTTATTATATATTATTCCTTCAATTGATGACTACTTGTTTGTAACAGAATCAACTCCTCAATCAACAGCTTGAATGAACCCGGGGAGGGGGGGCTTGGATCCGGTGACGGTTGTCGGACACAACTCCAAGAACTTCTTGGAGGAAGGATCCACCACCTAAGAATCACTCTTAGGATACAGGAAAATCTATCATTTATTACAAGCATTGCTATCTATTTATAAACAAAAGTAGCAACTATTAGGCTACACACAACATAAGCAAGCACTAATCTTATGTAACAATACAAACAACTAAAGGGAATTAAACTATCCTGAAGTTAAACCGGATTTAAGCTTAGCTCCGGCGTCATTGAGAACCTCCACTGAAAGGTAAATAGATCAATCTCATATGTTATGTCAATTAAGTTTTCTCATCTTCTTCATTAATCGATCAATCAAAATCCTTACATGTTACATGCATGCCATGACAACAGGTGATGATGGAGCAACAATAGGAGATGGAGGAACATAAGGTAAGGGAGATGGATTTTCATCAAGCACAAACTGAGGAATATCCTTTTCATCAAGCACAAACTGAGGAAGTGCCACAGCCCCTTCACTTTGTATGGTGAATCAGAACCGATCAGGCTCAAGCAGGCTCATCTGCCATAGGCTTTGGCTCTTCTTTCTTAACTTCTTTCCTATGATGCACCGACACTTCTCCTCAAAGAGGCGTGCAGTGTCCGACACGACACTCGTCCGACACTCCGACACGTGTCGAACACGCAAAAAATGTGTCCAATTAAAAAAATATTAAAAATAAATTGGACACGCGTGTCTGACACGCGTATCTTAAATATTTTATAAACTTTTTAAAATATAATTTATTATATTTTGCGAGATTTAAAATAAATTTCTTATTTCATATCCACAACACCAAATTAATGTTTGCATTTAATACCCATTCATCGAATATTTTCATTTTCATTTCTCTTTGGCAGTGAAGGTATTTTCATCTCCTCTCTTTTTGCACAATTACAAATCTTTCTCTTGTTGAACCAGGGTTGAAAGTAGTGATATTCAATGATGATGATATTGAAGGCAAAAAATAAACCTCTAAAGCTAATCCTAATAGTTGAAGCTTGAATGCTTGATGTTGTAGTAAGTGATTATTTGCTTATATTTTTGTGGTTGTACTAGATATTTTGTACTAAATATTTTATATTATAAGCTAGACAAGTTATCATATCATTCATTTATTATTGTTTGTCATTTTTAATATAATATTACATTAATATATATACACTATATAAAAAAATGTATTGCCGTGTCCGCGCTGTACCCGTGTCCTATATTTTCAAAAAAAATCGTATCCCGTGTCCATGTCGTGTCGTGTCCGTGTCGCCGTGTCCGTGTCCGTGCATCATAGCTTCTTTCTTGGCTTCTTTCTTTGCTTCCTTGGGCTTATAAGCTAGTTCCTTTGGCTGTGATGCAATTGGTGGAACAGATTCAGCCTGCTTCACCTCACCTATAATCTAATAGAGGAACCTTTCCTATTGGGTTCATTTTAAGAAATTAAAAATTTTTATTTGAAACACCCATCTGAAAATCCTTGACAAGTTCAACCTCAATTCCGCTGTATTCTGCAGCAATGAGGGTCTTGAAAGCATTTTTGTTTGGCGCTCCAGCATGAAGAACCTGCAGCGCCATGGCTTCGATGCTACTCGTTCTCTCCAATCACAGATTTTGATATGAGATGCAAGCAGACCAGAAATCTGAGAGTGGAGGGTCCCTTAGGGCATGATTCATCGAACTCCAATGAAGTCGATGAGATGTCGGACGAGACTTACCCGCTTTATCTCAACCTTGATGGCGACGAACTGGGACTTTTCCACGGCCAAATGGTTAGCTTCTCTCTCTTTTCAACTAGGGTTAAGCAGACATTCAAAATGCCCGGTAACTGGAAAGAGAATTATCGGGTTTCCTCGATTGAGGCCAGCTGAATATAAGAGATCTAGATTACAATGGAATCGAAGAACAGTTCACCATGCTTATGGCGGTGTCTTGTCCGTACCTTCCTGGTAGAGGAGCAGAAGATTGTAAGAATGTTTAGAAGATTCAGAAGGCAAATTAAAGAGAAGCAGGTTGCAAAGAGTTTTATCATGAGTTGATATGTCGATCTGGAGATGCAAAAGGCCTTTCTAGTTTTTTTTTTTTTTTTTTTTTTGGGGGGGGGGGGGGGGGGGGGAATGAGGGCAAAAGCCCATATATTACTATGTAAAAGAAGGTTACAAGTAAGGTATAACAAAAAAGGTTCCACTTCAAAAAATTGAAGAGAAACCAAAAACCTATACCCCTCACATTAAACAAAGAGAAATAGAAAAGTAACAACCCAGAACTACAGTCCACAAAACTTAGGTGCGAGAACACCTAAAGGACTCAGACTGCTAAACTGAAATAAACTTGATCAAAACGGCACCCACGAAACGTAATCTCTTGGTTGCCCAAAAAGAAAGGCCCTCCGAGGAGATGATTAGCAGCTACATCATCGTCCTGTACGGAAACCAAACGAGCCAACGAATTCTTCAATGAAGAACAACCGAGAGGCAGCCATCCCAAAAATTTAAGAACAAAAGCCCAGCCAAACAGATAGTGAAAAATAGAGCAGTAGCAGAATAAGTGCACCAATGACCTCCCAGCAGCAATAAAACATTCACATGAGAAATGCCCACACCAGTTATAGAGAACACCACAGCTCAACATAACCAAGTTCAGAATCCTAACCCCTTTAAACAGGCCACGGGGTTCTTAGCTTTTCCACCAATTTCCAGCTGGCTATCTTAACCTCAACAGCATTTTTGATGAGCATACAAAGAGTAGTAGAACATCTAGTTTTGAAATTAAACCTTCTTTCATTTCTTTCTCTCCAAATAAAATAAGTGGCACAGCCCACAGTGATGAGGTAAAACTTTTTTTGTTCTTTTGTCAAGTGAATATGTTCTCCCAAAAAGAGAAGCACTTGGATAAGCCTAGGCCTTAACAGAAATTCTCCCACCATAGGAATCAGATTTTTCAGAACATTGAAAGCATAATCACATTCAAATAGGAGGTGGCCATTTGTTTCAAAATGTGTAAAACATAAAGAACAGGTAGGATTAACCATAATACTCCTTTTATTAAGTTCATCCGTCGTTTTAAGCCCATTATTGAGAGCTAACCAAATGTAAGTCGAGTATCTCAGAGTATAGTGCTTATGCCACACAAGATTAAACCAATCCACTTTGCTTTCATACCTATGAAAGAAATTAATAAAAGCTGAGAAATAAGCTTTGTCTTTACCATTCCATCTTAAAGTGTCTTTAAACCCTTGATTACTACCAAATTGCTGAATAGTATAAGCTATAGAATCAGGGATAGCAGCGGGTAACAACCAGCCATCATGCCTTAGAAAATCAAAGACCGTGGCATGGAAAGGAATAAAATTGTTTAAATTTTGATTTGCAAATTCCTCCATAATGGATTTCCCATACACCCAAGGGTCCCAAAGAAATGACAAGATGCTGTTCGAGTTGAGATCAAAACTAATAATAGAATTGATTTGTAAAGCAGTCCTATTCATTTCACTCCAAAGGGGAGAAGCTTTGCTCAAAATCGGTGTCCACGGGGTGCCATATTTGGCATTTAAAAATTTAAATAGCATGGATTTAGAATTATAGAATCTAAAAACCAGAGAGCAGCAATTAGCAAATTGAAGCCCAACCATATTCGGGTTGCCCAACCCGCCCAGTTGCTTTGGTCTACAGGTATTTTTCCAAGCAATCAAAAAAAGCTTCCTGGCCTCCACATCTCTAAAGAATAAAAATCTAGAGCACATCCTACTAAGGGTCTTAATGCAAGTTTTTGACAGCATAGTTCCCCTAACCCAGTAGGTAATCGTATTGCAAATCGTGTATTTAATGAACTGAAGCCTCCCAACAAAATACAGCAACCGAGCTTTCCAACCAGCTAGATGATTAGAAATGGTATTCAAAAGAGGTTGAAAATCAGCTTTACTCAATTTTCTAACATAAATTGGAATCCCAAGATAGGTCATTTTATCACCAAAAGAAGAGATGTTGAGAGCTTCACAGATCTCCATAGGATTAGAAATTGATTTGGAGATGATAAGATTACTTTTTTCATGATTGACCAAGAGCCCAGATAACTGAGCAAAACCCTCTATAATATCCACAAGCAGATTACAGTTGTAAGTCGAGGCCTCCCCAAAAATAAGAAGATCATCTGCATAAAGCAAATGAGAAATAGCCAAATTCTTCCTATGAACCCCAATAAATCTTTCAGTCGCAGAAGGATTATCAATCATACAAGTGAAAACGTCCATAGCAATACAAAATAAATAGGGGCTAAGCGGATACCCTTGCTTAATACCCGAAGTGGAATTGAAATAACCTTCAAGTGCACCATCAATACAAATAGAAAAAGGAACGTCAGAAATACAGGCTTTTATCCAATTGATGAAAGTAGGAGGAAAACCTTTTTGTTTCAATCTGGCAAGGATGAAATCACGAGAAACTGAATCGAAAGCTTTACAAATATCAAGCTTGGCAAACATAAATTTCTGGTTGGCAGATTTTTTGAATTCCAAAAGAATTTCAGAAGCAAGAAGAGCATTATCAGTCCCAATACGATTCTTAATAAAGCCAACTTGATTTTCCCCAATAATTAAAGGCATGAAATTCTTCATCCTAAGCGCCATAATTTTTGTAATAATCTTGTAAAAAACATTACATAGGGCAATCGATAATGTTTTTTAAAGAGCTATAGCCGAAGCTTTAACAAACTTGGGAAGATAACCTTTGGAGAAAAAAGATTTGACCGCTTTGCAAATCAAAGGACCCGTAATAAGCCAAGTTGATTTATAAAACTCAAAATTGAACCCGTCTGGTCCAGGAGTTGAGTTGGAATTCCCGTGAAAGATAACAACCTTTATTTCTTCATCAGTAATAGGAGCAATGAGCGTAGAAGAGAGATGTGAAGGAATGGTGTTACCTTCAGAAATAGGCAGAGGATCACAGCAACCGACTGGTTTAGGAGCATTAAATAACTTCTCAAAATGTTCAATAATATAGTTAACCATATTAATCCTATCATTGGGATCATCACAAGCCACCAGTTTAGAAGAGCAAATATTCCTCCTCCTTACTCTAGCATAAAGAAATTTCAAGTCATCTTCCCCTTGAGAAAGCCAATTGATTTTTGCCCTTTGAAGCATCCAATTGGTCCAAGAAGTAGAACAGTCTGCAAGTTGAGCATTAATACCTTTGAATCTTTGATTCAAAGCTAAGTTTTGAGAGTCATTATTAAGTAAAACCAAACAGCAAGATTGTTGTTCCTTGAGAGAGTTGAATTGAGAAGACAAAAGAGAAGAGTTTGTCCAATCTTTACCTTTAAGAATCTCCTTAAATTTCTTTAGCTTGTTATAGAGCCCTAAGATGGGATTTCCTCTGATAGGCTGTGAGAAAATATCCATAAGATCAGCCCAAAAACCCTCTTGCTTAGTCCAAAAGTTTTTGAAAAGGAATCGATGATTCCCATTTGCTAACTGATTACTGTGGAGGACAATGGGAGAGTGATCCGAGCAAGAAGGAGGGAGCACCTCATATCTAGAAGTAGGAAATGATTCCAGCCATTTGTCATTAATAAGCATCCTATCCAACACCAAGTGAATAGGATCATTGGCCCTTTGATTGAACCAAGAAAACTTCAAGCCAAAAGAAGCTAAGTCAAATAAGCACATATCAAAGACTAGAGAATTGAAGTCCCAAAGTTGGGATGCAAGAAAGGGAGTTCCAACAGACTTTTCATTAGCATTTAAACAGCAATTGAAGTCCCCTAAAATCAGCCAAGGAGAGGAAATACCTGTCCCACTTCGTCGCCATCAAGGTTGAGATAAAGCTGGTAAGTTTCGTCCGACGTCTCATCGACTTCATTGGAGCTCGATGAATCATGCCCTAAGGGACCCTCCACTCTCAGATTTCTGGTCTGCTCGCATCTCATATCAAAATCTGTGATTGGAGAGAACGAGTATGTAATTATTAATGTGATCCGAGTGTTGTTTTTAATATGGCTGCATTGAAGTTTTTTGGAAGTTTATATATATATATATATATATATCCTTTATTTTATTTTGTGTGAAAAAGCATTGATTATTGCATTGCTTACGCTAGCTTAATTGAGATTAATTATTACTAATCAATTCTATCACAGGAACCAGTAATTAATTATCATTCATGTTTTAATTGAATATATTCAAATTAAATATGTAATGTTTAATTATGATTTTTAATGTGCTGCATGTTGTTAATTTTTTTTTCTTTTTTTTGTGTGTTGGTTCAAACAAAATGGCACGAATGTATGAATCCCGCTTTACAGCTGTAGGATTTCATTTTCCTTAAGTCAAATCGTAGTTAATCAGATTTTTCTTGAGGATAGTGTCAGGGTTTAAAGATCTGGAGTCCTTACTTCCTAAGAGTGCAAGCACACATATTTAATTACCCCTCTTACTACGTAAGAGAGAACTCTCGATTAAGGATGAATAAATTTTAGATAGTTTTAGTCTCAGTAGTATAGGAAGTGGAGGTAAACTCGATAAAGATCCCATGATTTTGTCATCCTGGGTATACCATAGTTCCAGTCTGCCAACACTAACAATCATTGACCGTACTATCCAAGGAATCTGATTAGCAGCCATGAGTTATCTCCTCTCAGGGATCCCGAGTAAAATGAAGTGGTTAGATGTGAGTTTTAGTTTTAATTTTTATTTTGGGTTTGGGATTTACATCTATTAGAATACCCAAAATTAATTTAGTTTGAGAATGATGACTTCATTTAGAAGTAACCCAAGAATTTGGACTAACGTTATGGCTTATTTAGAAAGTAGCCCAAGGTATTTAAATTTAGATTGTGACTTATGGCTTTTATAGAAAATAGCCCAGGGATTTGATTTGGAATTGGGGCTTACTGCTCTATTTCTGAGTTGCTCAATGATGGGTCTTACAACTAGTGGCGGAGCTAGAAAATGTATTTCGGGGGCCTAAATTGATGCATTTAGATTTTTACATTATTTTTGTTATGAACAATATTTGTTATATTTTCTATTTTTATTTTATTTTTATGTTATCCAATGATGGTGGTGAATCCAATGATCATGGTAGGAAAAGGTTTGGGTTATGCTTACCTTGGGTTTGCTGGCTTTGGGGTCCACCTTGTTCTATGAGTTGTTTGCTGGTTTCATGTGGGCCTTGGCTGTTTTCGGTTTGAGCTTTAGTTGTTGAAATTATAGTGGTGCCAGCTCATTAATATCTAGTGGACGTGTAGCTCATTATGAGCTGATATTTAGCTCTGAAATTATAGAAGTATGCAAGCTTTTGGGTGTGTGGAACTTGCCTTTTCCTCTTCTTGTTGCCTTTTGGGCTGCTGCAGTTTTCTGCTGGATTTCTCTCCTACGGACTGCTGCTCTCTTCAGGAATGTTGCTGCCTCTTCGTGTGGCTGCCTCCTTTACAGCTTTGGCACCTTTTTTTACCGAGAATTGAATTCCCTGCTGGAACCGAGACTTGCCTCCTGGTTTCCTGTGTTTGGCTGCAGGATCTGTGGCTTTCTCCTTGAGGTTTGCTGGACCGTTTGGAATTTCTGGACATAAATCAATTGGCTTTTCAATTCCCCATTTATTGGTGGAATTGAAGTGTTTTGGGCTGTTTAGGTTCCCCTCTATTGCCTATATATATATGAGATGCTTTGTTAAGAAATGGTTGGTGAATATTTGAGGGCAAAGTTGCTATAACCTGCGGGTTCTTCTTGGAAAAGCTTGAGAGCTTTGTCCACCTTCTTCCACCACCTCTGGAAATCTTGCGAGCTCTTTCCAACCTTTCATCTTGGCTTCTAACCTCTTTCTTCTCTACGCAAGTTTCACTCCACCTGTATCTTTCTTCTTGTTCCGTTGGTAAGAATTGTTGGTTGTTTTTTGTGGCATTTGCTGGAGGAGTTTGGTAGGACATTGGACCCCTTTGCAGTGGTGGACCCTCGGTTTGCATATCTAAACCTTATTTTAAAATATATTCCTACAATCGGTGCATGTGATGAGTCCTCTAGTAGGATGTTCTGAGGATAGTGTTTATTTGTTTTATGTTTGTTTCTTTTGCTAACTTTTCTTGTTGCTTTGGTTTTTTGGATGATCCCTACTTTTCTATTCTGAATTTTAGTTCTATTGTGTTCTCCAAAAGTTTCTCAAAGTTATATAAAAGTGAGTTTTGATTTACTTGGTTTTCTCTTTAACTTTTGTTCTAAGTTGCTTACATCATAAATTATTATTTTTTATTTTCCTTCAACTTTTTACATCCGAACTTGGGACCAATATAGCCAGTTCTAAAAATGATAAAACTTTGATGGTGAATTAGTTTATTTTTTCCTTCACAAAATGACTTCCAATCATCAAATCATTTTATTACTACTAGATGGGTTCAATATATTAACTAAAAACATGATATTAAAAATTTCTTTGCACAAAAATAAATCATTAAATCTCTTTAAGATCGAATCAATACATGATCAAGTTAATATCAGCCAAGAAAAAAATGTAAATGAATAGGAAATTAAATTTGGAGTGATTTGAATGGACGGCTGATGTTAAATCTCTTGATCATGGATCATTTATTGGGCATTTAAATGTCTTAGTGATATCAGAATTTGACGTTCTTGGGCTCGTTAGATTTGTCTCATCTAGCCACTCAATTCGACTATAACCAAGTCATGTTTGGAAACCATTTGGTAATCCAAATTATGGTTTAAACCTTCCAAATATGCTTCGAGTATTTGATTTGGAGTCATTTGGGTTCGTATTGAGTTGAATTTGGTGTCGTTGGGTTCGCATTTTTGAGACGTTCAGTTCGATTGTAAGTTTGCTGAAATCGGAGTTCATATGGTCTCTCATTTAATTCTTACAGTTTCCAACATGCTTTTTTCTCTATATTCTCTTTTTTTTTTCATTTTTTTAGAGGGGGGGGGGGGGGGCGCGGGCCCCCCCTCCCCAAAAAAAAGGCTTAGACCCCCCCCTTCCCTCCGCCCATGCTTACAACCTAACTCTATAGTGAGGCTGCCCGAATGTTTTAATTGATTTGTAGGACTTATGGTTTCCATTAGAAAATAGCCTTAAAAAGGCGGGTCTTACAATTTAATCATTTAGATTAAGATGCTCAATGATTTGAATTAGATTATTTAGGGTTTAGGATTATTGCTATTTATTTAGCAATTTTCCTAAAACATGGGTCTTACGACTTCACTGAAAAGTTTCCCAAATAATGGGTCTTACAACTTAGCCCTATAGGCTAAGATGCCCAAAGTTTTAAATTTGTTTGTTTCGATTAGATTTGGGTTAGGTCTTATGACTTCCCTTAGAAAATTGCATGGTTATTTATAGGATTATTAGGGTCGATATACTTCATTTTAAAAAATTTTCTTAACACATGGGACTTACAACTTCACTTAGAAGTGGCCCGTTGGTGGGTCTTACAACCTAACTCTATAGGCTAGGATGCTCATAGGTTTTAGTTATTTGGGTAGGACTTATGGCTTCTTTTGGAAAGTAACCTAAAAAAAAAGCATGTCTTACAACTTTATTCCTTAGACTAAGATGCCCAAAGGTTTAAATTTGATTATTTGGTTAGATTTGGGTTTTAGGTTCATTGCAATTTATTTAACAATTTTTCTAAAACGTGGATCTTATGGCTTCACTTAGAAGTTGCACGGAGATTTATATTTAAATTGGGATTTACGACTTTCGTAGAATGTAACACAAGTATTTGATTTAAATTGAACTTATGACTTTCGTAGAAAGTAGCCCGTTAGTGGGTCTTACAACCTAATCCTATAGAATATGATGCCCATAAATTTTGATTGGAATGTTAGTTGGAAGATTCAGTGGCTTTCTTAGAAGTTGTTTGGTTATTTGTAGGAGCGTTAGGGTTGTTGTACTTTATTATAAAAGTATCCCCAACATATGGGACTTACTATTTCACTTAGAAGTGGCCCGTTGGTGGGTCTTACAACCTAACCCTATAGGCTAGGATGCCCGAATGCATTAATTCAGATTTTTAATTGATTTTGTATTTAAATTACTTTAGATTTTTTGAAACTCTTGAATTTACAAAAGCTCTCGAATTTTAAATAGCTCATAGATTTTACATAATTAACCTTAATCAATTAATTATTTCAATTAATGAATTGATTAATTAAGATCAAAATTAGATTGCTCTCTAATTGCTCCAAGAAGTTCTATAATTTTACAGGAAATTTCGGCAGCCTCCCGGCATCTCCTCCCCACCAAGGGAGAAATCGGGACGGCACTGCCGTAATTTCTTTCTACCTAGATCTAAGGTCAACGGCATAGGGCCTTTGATTTTGAACCATCCCACCAGGATCTAAGATCAACTGCGTGGGGTCTTCGAATTTTATTTCATCCCGCCCAGATCTAAGATCAATGGCGCGGGGGCTTCAAATTTAAAACCATTCGCCCGGATCTAAAATCATGACGTGGGTCTACAAATTGAAATTTATCTCGCTGAGATCGGAGATCAATGACAAAAGATCTTTGAAATAAATTTAAATTTGTAACCTTGCAATTGCCTAAAAAAATGACTTTATTTTTGTTGCATATCAATTTATCTCAATATTTTAAATCAATATAATTAATTGCAGTAATACTGCATAACTGACAAACCTTTTCATTTTATTCTATGAAGCAATTGTAATGTTGTGCAAAATGACAAACCTTTTGATTTTATTCTCGGAAGCAATTAAGACAATGTCTTGTCTTATCTTGCATTAAATACTGAGCTTGGATAATGGATTATACAGAAGTTCACATGCAATAGTCCAATAGCTTGTTCTTCCTGATTTAAGCTATTATGATTTAATTCCTTGATGCAGCAAGCAACGGGATAGAATTCCTTGAGGCAGCAAGCAACGGGATAGGAATATCATGCAAACAAACAAAGACCGGGTGACATCCGGAGGAAAAAAAGGATCAGACGGCCTATTTGAATGGTAATCGCGTAGGTTATTTGGCCTAATTGGAGTAGTGTATGAATACTTATATAATCAAGATATCTGTATAGGTGGAGATAGTGAGTATAGGTATTTGATTTAGACCAGTCAATATCGGAACCGACCCGAAAATCCGGCCTGGAATTTTCGGGTTTGGGTTGACCCGAACCCGAAACGGGTCGGGTTCGGGTCCGGAAAACCGACCCATTTGCAAAAACGGGTCGGGAACCCGTTTATTTTAAAAAAATTCGAATTTCCGGCCTGGAATTTTCGGGTTTGGGTTGACCCGAACCCAAAACGGGTGGGGTTCGGGTCCGGAAAACCGACCTATTTGCAAAAACGGGTCGGGTTCGGGTTGACCCAACGGGTTGCCGGGTCAACCCGAAAACCCGTTTATTTTAAAAAAATTCGAATTTCTGCCCCCGCGCTACCCGCCAGCCCCGAGCTGCCCGCTGCCCGCCAGCCCCCGCCCAACTGGCCAAGCCAGTTCCACGCAGGCGTGTCCCGAGGCAGGCCATTTGGCCCATTTCCGCTCGTCCCGAGGCAAGCCAGGCCAGACGGCGGCCAGTGGCGTTTCCGCGTTCCGTCCCGAGGCGGCGGGCGGCCCAGGCTAATTCAGCGTCGCCGGCGTCCGCAGATCCGCGTCGGCGTCCAAAGGCAATGTCGCGTCCGCGGCTACGCGGGTCGGGTCGGGTTGACCCGAAGCGGGTCGGATTCTGGTCCAGAAAATTGACCCGTTTGCAAAACCAGGTCGGGTCAACCCGAACCCGAATAATGTCGGGTCAGTTTCGGGTTCGGGTCAGCCCGACCCGTAACCCGAAATTGACAGGTCTAATTTGATTAGACATTGAAAAGGGTCCGATGGTTTTGATCACACGGAAGTGAGGACTTGTTCGTCTGTGCGTGCGAATAAGGCCGACAACGACGAGTTTGATTCCGCCTGTAACAGGTGCGGGTAGCACGGACTTCAACTAAGCAGCAGCTTGTGGGAGACGAAGCAAAAGATCAAGAACAAGATTTCAGAAAAAGAAAAAAATAAACTTAATTCTGGCATTTGTATTAATAGCACAAGAATTTTTTTTTTAAAGCTCTTACTGACTCATCATGTCATGAAAGAAATTCAGTCATGTAACTTAATGACTGACTTTTTTTTTAGTCAACATTGCTTGCTGTTAATGAGGAACTTTTATTTGGTCCGGTGAACGTACGTAGAGCTACGTTCGGCCGGCACTAAGACTGCAGGCACAAAACGAGAAATACAGAGCAAATACCAACAATAACGAGAAATATCATTATGTGAAGACAAAATACTGAATAATACCGAGCAATACCGAGTAATCCCGAAAATACCGAGTTTTTTCTAAAAAAACTCGGTATTGTTCGGTATTACTCGATATTGATCTTCACATAGCGGTATTCCTCGTTATTACCAAACAAACACCAAGCAATATTGACCAAATACGGAGCAAAAACTGAGTAACAATCCTCTGACTGAACGTAGAGCTACGTCCGGTCAGAGGACGTAATAAAAGTTCGTTAATGAGGCTAGTTATCGATTTCATGGAGGAAAGCTCGATGACATTACGGTCGTAGTTTCTTATGTAACTTCCATAAGCACTCGAGTTCCATGCTTTTCTTCTGTGAACACAACTCTTAGTGTGTATTTGCTGAGCAGGTAAAGTAATGCACTTTTGTCAGTGACGTCGGAGCTGAACCGTTAATTGTATTAAACTTCAGGCTATATTAAGTCCATTTGGTAGTATAGGGCTATAGAGATGTAATGCTTTCTTGTTTTGTATGTAGCCTATTATGATGCTTTCTTTTGACTACAAATAGGTAGCCAATGCTTGTAATAAGGGAGATTTTTGGAGATTAATAAAATTAGAGTTTTACTCTTGTGAATTTTCTGTATCCTAAGATTGTTCTTAGGTGGTGGTTCTTGCTCCAAGGAGGAGTTCTTGGAGTGGTGTCCGGCGACCGTCACCGGATCGTCGACGTGAATTCGTCGAGCCCCCTCCGGTCTGGTGTCAGTCAGTGTTTGGAATTTACTTTTACAGTTTTTTTTCCATTTCAGTGTTACTTGCAGTGCCTATTTCTGTTCTTGGTGTGATTCTCATCATGATAAAACCCAAGTCTGTTGATGAGCCAACCCCGTGAAATTGGAAATTGCTTCTATGAAATATGTTGTAGCTTGCCTGCATTTTAGAATCTTATTTTGAGTGCAAACTTGGTATTTCACTACTCTTGCAAAATCTGCTTCAGTCAATCAATGATGATGATTTTTTTTAATCAACATTGTGAAATATAATGCTTTTGTATTCAATTATTCTAAATTATAATGTTCTAACTAATTCTATAATTATTTTTTAAAGAAAACATGAAAAATAAAAATAATATGATGCATAGAAATTTTGCTCGTTATCGCACAATCATGATCAAAGCAACTACTTAAGCCAAAAAAGACAAATCATAGCGTTTGCACCATTGCCTCGCTAGCTGAATAATGATCTTGGTGTCGCACATCGCTAACTTGCCACGATCTTATGCCCATATTCTCACTACCTTATAAAAAGAAGGTGACATATTAAACCGTCGACATCCATGACTCCACATTAAGGTAACTACGCATAACCATCATTACATGATAGGTTAACTTTCGCATGCAACTAGTTCGCCCAATGTATCAAATAGGGGATCATAAAATAAAGTCGAAGGCAGTAGGGCATAAAAGAGGAGGAAGAGGAAGAAAATCTCTTATAAGGCCAAGGATCTTTGCATTTTCTTCTCTCATCTCTGAAATTTCATTGTAACTCAATCATAATTGACGGTGAATGATGGGGGGAAATGGAGTAACTTCAGGATGACTTCACCTCAAATGTGAACAACCGAATAAAAGAAAAGAAAATAAAGAGAATAAGAGATTAAATTTCTCTTAAATATTTTGTTAAACAATTGATGAGCATTGTCTAAACTATAACATTTCGCATACATATTGATTAGAAGATTGTAGAAAAGAAAGCTACATGCCGCGTTCTAGAAAGTTTTAAGTTGTAAAAACAGAACTCCTTATTCCTTTGCATTTGATTGGTTTGCTCAAGATGTCAAGCCACATTGATGGGGATTCCTATTTGAACTAACTATTGATTTTATGATATTCATGATAATTCTATACATAATATAAAATAAAGCATGGTAGATTTTGATGTCTTATATAAACTAGACATTGAACAAAACAATTAACAACATCAAGCCTTTAATTTAACCCACTATGTGGGGTCGGCTACATGAATTCTTTGTCTTCATTGTATCCAGTATAAGAGTCAAATTCTCATTTAAATTTAATAAAAAAATGGCATTTCTTATATTATATAACCAAGTTTTTTTAGGTCTACATCAACCTCTCTTAACATAGGTCAAATCTAAAACATCTACTCTCCTAATTGAGTCATCAGAAGACTGGCATTTTACGTGACCAAATCATGTAAGACAACTCTCCCTAATCTTATATGCCACTAGAGCTACTCCAACATTTTCATGTATATGCTCGTTTCACATTCTATCTCTAAGAGTAACGCCACTCATCCAACTAAGTATCCTCATCCCTGCAACACTTAATTTAATTATATACTTCTCTTTTAATGTCCAATATTATGCGCCATGAAGCATTGCAAGTCTCGCCATCATCTTATGGGTACTTTTCAATCACATAACAGGCCCGATGCAATATTCATCCACTTCAACCATCCAATTTGATTTCTACTAATAATAGCATCATATACTTCACAATCACTCTGGACAATATACCCGAGATATCTAAAACATGAACTCTTATTAAGACTTGATCGCCTGTTGACTACCACACAACACTCAACTTCTTTCATCTAGGACTTATGACCTAGGAACGACATTATTCTTTTATGAAGTAATATAAACATAGTATTTAAATGTAATAATATTTTTATCATGAACTGGGTACTAAGTTTCAAAAAATATATATCAATCATTAAATTTATGTAATACTCATAAATTTTCTTATAATGATTCCTTTTTAATTAACATTTATGCATTCACATGTTACTATTAAGTAATACTAATCATCATAATTCATAATAATTATTATATTCACATATATTTGGCTTTAAATTATCTATATTAAATTTATTTTATTAACTATCAAACATACTTTAAAAATATGTCTTTATATTCTTCCAACCTTCCAGAAATTTCACTCTCAAACTTATTTAATAGAGACTTAAACTTAGTATTTAAAAAAATATATATATTTACAATATATTTGACAAATAATTAATTTAATATAAGAAAAATATATTCTTTCGAAATAAAATGTTTTCTCCCATTTACTGTAATTTAATAATTGCATATCAATTAGTCTTCTTTCTAGTATATAATAATAAGGTGATAGTATGCAAATATGAATTTGGTTGATCAACCTATAAACGCGTTTGCAAAAGCCATGTGCCTAACTTCAATAAAAGGAAAGGACACGTTGCAGCCTTCCATCAACCAAAATCCCAAATAACTATTTTATTTATTATCCTGCAGAAGCAGAGGCTTCAGACTTTCAGAATATCGCCACGCGTAGAACGCGGCCCAGTTAGGAAATCGCTTCCCTCCAAAGTAACTCAGCTATAAATACTACACCGCTTCTTCAACAATCAGCACCTTCATCTGCGTTTGTTTTCAAAGAATCGCACAGCTTCTTCTATCTCTTTCTACTCATCCCTTTGTTTCTTATATCTCTCTTCTATCTCTTTCTGCTCATCGCTATAGACTATATTCATCATACTCAGTACAGCTGCCTTTCGTTCATTCAGCAAATATGAGTTCTTATGCTGATCAGGCTAATGTTAGAGGTAATTCTCAGGGCCCATTTTAGGAAAAATTATTACGTGCGGAGTTCGGATTCATTCGGAGGCGAATCCAGACGCGCTGCATCACCCGGTGCCCGGTGCATCCGGGTGACGTGACGCATCCAAATTCGCCTCTGGATGATCCG
Organism: Dendrobium catenatum; assembly: GCF_001605985.2. Lineage (NCBI taxonomy): Eukaryota > Viridiplantae > Streptophyta > Magnoliopsida > Asparagales > Orchidaceae > Dendrobium > Dendrobium catenatum. Next base: position 2,857,473 of record NW_021319178.1, read on the forward strand.
GACACTACACGTAATAATAATCTCTCCCATTTCAGACAACTTTGTTTCCCACGTATTTGTCGTATAATGTTTTTGTTATTTTTGAAATTTTTGTGATGATAAATAGATTTTTTCGCAATCAAATTTGCTAGAGTATGATGATTATGAAAAAGTTTGATATCTTACTTTATCTAAAAAAAAAAAAAAACTTTTTCAAGATAACAATTTTCAGAGCCTCAAAAGGATTTCTCTGCTTATATGATGGAAAGAAAACAATTCATATCGTATTCATGCAGAATATGATAAGTTTTGAAATTGTTTCCTTATAATGTCTTTGATGATTTGATTCAAATGGAAAAAATAGATTAAAATGTAGAGAGATGAGATTGTGTACATCAATACCTCCGTTAAGAACACCAGCATTTGCATTGATGAATGAATTGTACTAAAAATTTAATTTCCTGCAACAAAAGTGATGAAATTTTTTGAATTTTTTCAAAGTTTAATAACTTAGTGCACTCACTCACACCTCCACTCTGATATCCTACTCCAGGTCCAGGGCAGGCCTATCCACCTGCAGAAGGGAAACCGCCAGTTCATGCCGCGCCTCCTCCAATGGGGTACCCTGTGAACAACAGTGTTAACTACTCCCAACAAGTTCCAGTGAAGACTAAAAAACGTGGCGATGGATTCTGGAAAGGATGGTAATTCTTGTTTCAGTTATTATTATTTGTTGATGCTGATTTCAGTTTAGTTTGTTCAATAATGCTAGTTTTTGTGCTTTGCAGTTGTGCTGCTCTGTGCTGCTGTTGCTTGGTGGATATGTGCGTTTGAGACTGGGAGGAGATCGGCTATATTAGGATAGCTAATAATAAGTGAAGGTGTATTGATTCTTATTATAAGTGTGGGATTAGATAGATGCATTTTTTGCATCTGTGTGTATTGTTTTTGTTTCAGATTTAGTTTGTATTTGTGCGTTTGTAAATTTTTTTATTGTTCAGCTGCTTGTAAATTGTTGAAACATATAGTTGATGAGGAATAATTGATACATACATAGCATCCATGGCTGTATAGGATGTCTTGTTGATTAACAAGAAAGTTACAAGCTCTTTTCCGTCTCAAGCTTCGTTTGGAATGGCTTTCTTACTGTTTCTTAAAGTAGCTTTCTTACTAGAAAATTATTTTAAGAAGCACTAAGAAAGCCGTCCGAAACGAAGCCTTAATCAGGGTTTAGGTTTGGTTTCTCAAATTTTGTTATTGTTAAAGAGACGTATAATCAAAAGGGATGTTTGATTAGAAGCATAAGTCAGCTTAAGTTTTAAGTCTAATCAAACAGCCCATTCTAATGTCTCCTGAGTAATTTAAGTTGAGTAAAAGATAAGTTAGGTGTTGTTGTGTTTAATGTTAAGTGTATGTTTATCAATTACAATGATTAAATAAATTTAAATGTAATTCAACTCATTAGAATAATTTCAATCATATTAAACCTATTTTTAAAAAAATAATTAAAACTTAAATTTCTTTTCATAGATGTCTTTTTACAACAATTATTCATATATTTTCCTAATCTTATCTTCTCAAAGTTATCAAGTTTATATGTTCATGATAAAAAATTAATTTATAATGAATTTAATTATTATAAATATGTAATCACAATTAAGTTTTCATAGACTTAGAATACTTTCCTACCACAATTGTCATTTTCATTCAAAAAATAACCAATAATACTCTTACAATCTTCTAAGCATTTGATTGCAATCTATAACTCATACTTCATACGAGTAACTAAGCAATAATTCAAACTGCTAATTGATAAGATAAATGGTAGTTATCACCTTACAATCACAGAGTACGCAGCAAAGGCTTCCTCGATACTACTTGTCATGTTTAATCTTCCAGTTATGGGCTGTCCTTGGAGCGCTAGCAATGCCTTCATAGTACCAAGGTTGCAGCTTCTGCTTGTTCCAGGCCTTAATGAAGCCTGAGAAAAGATCACGAGCTGCTTCAGATGAGAGGTCAGAGAAATATATTCCTCTCTCTTCTTTAAGCCAGGTTGAGAACTCATTGTTTTTGGAAAAGTAGTCTTCATCAGACAGTTCCTTGAAACCCTCCTTTCACATGAAAAAACATTAATCAATGTCTTATTCCAAAGAAGGAACATAGTAAAAGAGTTAAAGGTCCTATTGATCCTATTGATGTTTCCTAATGTGTCCTTTTGTCTAATAGAGGCACCATAAACTACATTAAGGCTGCTCACAAACTCATTCACTCCACCATTTGAAGAAAGCATGAAATCTTTATTTTAAAGTTGATTTCAAAAAAATCATTTGACTGTCGAGACTTAGAACTTCTGATTTTCATTTTGCCTGAGAGATTTTTCCTTCTAGATTTTTTGGATGAATTAAGGTAGTTCTTATTTATACCAACTCTGTTCTTGTCGTTGATGAAGTGGGGCCTCGATTCAAATGCCAAAGGAAACCGTCAAAAAGATCCCCAATTATTTTTAACATTATGGTGAAAATCCTCAGGGTTGTTACTTTTTATAATTTGATTGATGGTTGTTCATGAAGAGGACTTCATGCTTAATAAAGTGTTCAATTTTCTAATGAAGAACTCCTCTTTTGTGATGATACTGATTTACAAACACAATATCTTAGGCATCTTCTTCTTCTTCTTTGTAACCTTCTGGATTTACAATTTACTTTAATAAGTTCTCTCTTTATTATATTGGAAGAATCAATGATCACACTGATATTTTTATTAAAACCTTGAGATGTGTTATGAAATATCTTCCTTCAAAATATATTGGTATCCCGCTTGGTGTAAAATTAGACTCTTGTCATTGAAATCATTCATAAAAAGCTTTTTCCTATTTAAAGGGAGAATCTTGACTCTCATCACCTTTGCAATTACTACCCTTCATCTATCTTTTTTGTTCTATTTTTATATTCATTTTTGGGTGATACAAAATATTGATTGAATTTGGAATATTTTCTTCAGGACTGCTAATGATAAGGAGCATTTATTAGGTGGAACAAAATTTGTAGATATAACAAATTTGGTGTTCTTGAAGTGATAAATCTTATATCTGTCAATACTTTCTAAAGGGGTTTGGAAAACTATCAGCAATGATGCCTCTTCTATTGCTTGTAACATTATTAAGGGGCCCATTAGGATATTGAGCCTCCTGCTGAGTTTTGGAGGAAATGTTAATAAGGAAAATTTCAGTGTGAAATCTCTCTTCCTTAATAATCGCACTAAATGTTACATGTTGATTTGGAAATCATCAAAGTTTATTCATTTGTGTGGGTGGTTTTCCTTAATAAATTGTCAAGCAAGTTTATTTAAGCTGAAATTGGTGGATTCTAAGAATTGTGATGGACCGGTTCACCAACCGGTCCATCCACCCGGACCCCTGAGGGTCTACGGGCGGACAAGGCAGAGGCGGGCGAACCCGCCTGGAGCCAGGGAAAATTTCGGTGGGCCCTTTGGGCCCACCCATTTGGATCGGACGGCTCTCAAGGGGGGGCGGAATAGTATTGCATCTCTTCCTTTTTGCATCAAGGAGAAAGAGTCATGTTTCTAATTCTGGTAGGCATATTCGGGATGTTTTCTTTCTGGCTTTATGGAATATTTATAATGATAGAAACATGTTATTTCAAGATAAAGAGACATCAAAGGACATTTGGTATAATATCATTTTGTTTTCATATTTTTGGATTTACTCTTGTAAGACAAGAAAAGCATAGACTATTAAAGATTATACAACAAATTTTGGGCTCCTCCCAAACAATGCTAAGAATCTTATTATTAAAAATATGAAACTTTTTTGTCCTTTCTATAACCAAGAATTTGTGTTCTTGTGTATTCTTTCCTTGTGCCATTTTTTTTTATTTCGTTTAATGAGAAGGCTTTGGTCCAATTTTTTTCCCTTAAAAAATACACAAGATAAGCACTTCCCCTCTCATTCCATAAAGTGTACATTATTAGAAGCCAAATCA
>NW_021319178.1:2862540-2863821 GCF_001605985.2 Dendrobium catenatum
TGAAAGCCGAATTCTTTTGGAAAGGGTTAAGAGGAGATGTCGAAGACATGGTGAGCAAATGTGATATTTGTCAACGGAACAAGTATCAAGCTTGTGCCCCTAGTGGTTTACTGCAGCCCTTGGTGCTTCCAAACAAGATTTGGGAGGAAGTCACCATGGATTTCATTGAGGGGTTACCCAAGTCGGAAGGATATACGGTCATCATGGTGGTAGTTGACCGTCTGAGCAAGTATAGCCATTTCATTCCACTACGGCATCCTTTTTCAGCTCCTACTGTGGCATCTACTTTCATCAGAGAGGTGGTTCGATTGCATGGGGTCCCCACTTCTATTGTTTCGGATAGGGACAAAGTCTTCTTGAGTTCATTTTGGAAAGAGATCTTCAAGATGCAGGGCACATTCTTGAAGCGGAGTACAGCATACCACCCACAGACAGACGGACAGTCCGAGGTGGTAAATCGGAGCGTGGAGACTTATTTGAGATGTTTCGTTGGGGAGAGGCCTAAGCAGTGGGTCAAATGGCTACCATGGGCAGAATATTAGTACAACACTTGCTACCATACCGCATCTCAGTTTACAACTTTCAGGATACTTTATGGGAGGGATCCTCCACCATTGGTGAATTATCAGAAGGGGATGACCCCTGTATATCTAGTGGATCAATACTTGGAGGAGAGGGATAGGGTGTTGGGAGAGTTGAGGGAACACCTATTGAGAGCCCAGCAGATCATGAAAACCAAAGCAGATTCTCACCGCAAGGAGGTGACATTTGAGGTGGGAGAAATGGTATACTTGAAGCTGCGACCTTACCGACAGAAGACTCTAGCTAACAGAAGAAGTGAGAAGCTCTCCCCACGATACTACGGGCCTTTCGAGATCGAAAGGAAAGTGGGGATGGTGGCCTACCGTCTCAAGTTACCACCTCCATCCTCCATCCACCCTGTATTCCATGTGTCATTATTAAAGAAGAGCATAGGGGAGCACACCGTGGCCACTCCTGTCATACCACAGGGCCTCACAGGAGATATGCAATTCTTATTGGCGCCACTACAGGTGAAAGAAGTGAGGAAGAATGATCAAGGCAAGAGGGAGGTACTCATCGAGTGAAAGGACCTTCCGACGCATGAGGCTACTTGGGAGATATACGAAGTCATGCAGGAGCAATTTCCAGACTTCAACCTTGAGGACAAGGTTGATCTTCTAGAGGGCGGTATTGATGGACCGGTTCACCAACCGGTCCATCCACCCCGACCCCTGAGGGTCTACGGACGGACAAGGCACG
>NW_021319178.1:2863892-2877844 GCF_001605985.2 Dendrobium catenatum
AGGGGGGGGGGGGGGAATAGTAAGGAGGGGGGGATGTAGTGTTTGGGGAGGGGTTTTGGGATGATATGAGGGAGCCATTTTGGGTTTAGGGTTTTTTATGCTTTGGAGGCTTACTCTTAGTTTTCTTCTTGTATTCTCTAGAGCTTTTGTGGGAGATCTTGTCCTTCTCGAAATGGACTAAATTTTATCTTGCTTTCCTTTGGATCTTATATGCAAAAGTTATTGCTCTTCATCTCATTTCATTTGTGATTGTTTTCTTTGGTTTTGGTGAAGATATCCTTCTCTTTTGAGGGACATTTGGGCAAAAACGAGTTTGTGCAACCCTAAGGCGTATCAAATTGCTACAGTTGTATTCTTCAATCTCAAACCATCACATATCTTCCTCAAATGCAACTGAATAACTTTGGACAAAACTTTCAAATATTCAACATTAGTACTACTCATGATTGCATCTCTTCCTTTTTGCATCAAGGAGAAAGAGTCATGTTTCTAATTCTGGTAGGCATATTCGGGATGTTTTCTTTCTGGCTTTATGGAATATTTATAATGATAGAAACATGTTATTTCAAGATAAAGGGACATCAAAGGACATTTGGTATAATATCATTTTGTTTTCATATTTTTGGATTTACTCTTGTAAGACAAGAAAAGCAGAGACTATTGAAGATTATACAACAAATCTTGGGCTCCTCCCAAACAATGCTAAGAATCTTATTATCAAAAATATGAAACTTTTTTGTCCTTACTATAACCAAGAATTTGTGTTCTTGTGTATTCTTTCCTTGTGCCGTTTTTTTTTTTTTTTGTTTAATGAGAAGGCTTTGGTCCAATTTTTTTCCCTTAAAAAATACACAAGATAAGCACTTCCCCTCTCATTCCATAAAGTGTACATTATTAGAAGCCAAATCCTATTGTAGAACTCTTATAACATGATTGCTCACCCTCTCAAGCAAGGCAACTCCATTATGCCATTGCTACCAAAGCTTCGAACCATTTTTCATATAGCCAAAACCACACAAACATTATGCCACATCAGTTCTACCCTAGGGTTTATGAGCTAGGAAGTCCTGGGTCAATCACTACAGGAAAATAACTCATTACCGACAGAATTTCCGGCGGATTTTCGACGGAAGAATTTCTGGCGGATTTTTTGACGGATTTCGGACGGATTATTTATAAACATTTCCGTCAAATTTTCAAACAGATTTTCCGGCGGATATTTTTCCGACCGATTTTCCGACGGATTATTTAAATCTCTGGAAATATAATTTATTTGTAATTTAATTCATTAATAATTTTATAGTTTATTTTAAGTAATTATTATTTTAATAATTTAATAACATATTTTAATTAATTATTAATTAACTAATTTAATTTTATTATCAATTAAATTGATAAACATGAATAAATAAGTTTTAATTTAAATATTCTGTCATTTTAATATAAATAAAAAAAAACTTAACCTTTTAAACAATTTTGCATGAATGGTGCATTGATCGGACTGACGAGCGCCCGTGCGAGCGGGGGAGAAATCTGTCGGAAAATTTCAAAATCCGCCGGAAACTTTAAAATTTTTCGCCAGAAAGACACAACTTTCCTGTAGTGAATCCTCAGACTTATTAAGCCAATTTATATACCTATTGCAGTATGTAGTAGGTTAGGCGATCAATATATGGTGTCTTTGTGAGTTTGGCATTAAAGGCACTTCGTAGCATGGTTGATATAATCTTTAGTCAAGTTGGACCAATGTTGATATATTCATGTGCTTGCACTCAAACATTATGGTTTAAAAAATAAATCGATAGCTAGAGAAAGATAAAGAGGCCTAGGACCAAGTATGTTAGTACCCCAATTTTCAAATGAACGATTTACTATTGTAAGTTATAGTAGTTAGGCGATCAATGTAGGGTCTCTGCATGATTTTGACGTTGAAGGCACATAGCATTGTTGATATAGTATTTACCATGTTGGACCAATGTGTATATATTATTTTATGTGCTTGGTTTATAAAATGTGATATTGGTTCATTACTTAAACTACTAAGCAGACATATATACCTTTATGAACTATGCTATCAAATCATGTTGAATCCACAAGATTAGCTTTGTCATTGGGTTTGTTGAGCTAAAATAACTTGACCAATTCAACCCTTGAGCTAATTGAATTGAGAGGCATTTGGATGCCTTTAGAGTTGTTAAACTAGTGAAAACTTGAATGTGTGTAATTTATTGTAAGAGCTTATCACATCCGCATGGTTAGTTTTACTCTTAGGTTTGTGAACTCAAGAGAATCATAGCTTATCTCTCTGAACTTAATGAGCCAATGAAAATATAACTTGAATTTGATTGTGAGATTCTTCTATATATCATGACCTTGTCCATAAGTTTGTTGGTCAGGATATAGCTATTGACCTCAATACTAGTGTTAGGGTTGAGTCAACTGCTCATAGTTAGTTTTATTCTTAGGTTTGTGAACTCAAGAGTATTATTACCTTATTATAGTGTAGGCTTGATTTGCTTAATTATAAAGATTTAATAGTTTTCTTGATTGTCCGAATATGTTTTTTTTTTTTTTTTTTTTTATAAAAGAGGTTGTAGACACTCTCCGTAATTAAGACAATAAAATTTTAAGAAAATTCTTGTTTACATCTACTTCCTAATGCCTTAGAACTCTTCTTATGGATTCCTTGCAAGATCAAAGTGCTTTCTTTTGGGCCATACTCATAATAAGAGTTCCTCTGTTGCTTCAAGTAAATTTCTAGCAACTGGTTCTCTAAATAGTGCCTTGGGCGCTCCTATAGCAAGCAGAGCGGCCATCTTGGTGTTCTAGTAAAAGTTTTTTCATTCCATTTCATCTACTTCATCTTTCAGTTTTCAGCATCACATCATTATGCAATATAAAAAACGTTAACCAGAAGGGGAAAACAGATTAGATAACATTAGGCTAGCACTGTCATAGAAAAATACACAATTAGATGCTCAACCATTATTCTCTAACTAGAAGCTATGCAAATTATCATTTTGTATGGATAGCCAAAAGAATTTGTATTACATAGGTATGAAGTAAAACCAAGCACATTTGAAGGAACAGCTGATATGAAAAATAGTTAACTCACCTTGTCTGCTCGTTTCTTTCTGTGTTTGTGCCTCTCTCTCGTTTTTCCCTCTAGAAAAGTCAAAAGCAAAAGAGGCATTTTTTAGATATTACTTGAGAACTTCAGCAACAAAAACTGGCATTGAACTGAAAGAGTGAAAGTATCACCACAAATTAAGATAACTAGCTTAATCCACAAACAACAAGTAATAACTAAAAGGGCCAAGAAAAATAAAAACCTACCTTTTCCCTCTCGGCTATCCGAATGCTCGAGAGATTTCTTATCTCTTCTCCTCTTTTTTCGCTCCTTATCCTCCTCTTTTCTAGTTTTCTTCTCTTTCTCGTCGTCTCTCTTCTTAAATTTCCTAGCCCGGTCCTTGTCATCTGAAAGAGAAGAACGAAAACGAATAACAGGATTAACAGAAGACGGATCGTTTAGCTACCCCGTTCCTACTTACCGTCGATCGAAGTTGAAAGAGAAGATCGCCGCTTTCTGGACTTTCGCTCGCTGCCCATTTTCTTACCGGTAAAAATTCGGAAGGAAATGGAGATCTGTAACTATGGACTTTGGAGTGGGAAATTACACTTTCAACCCTAGGTCTGTTTGGAACGAAAAATTATTTGGTGCGAACTGGGGAGGTAACTCTATGTCCAGAATAAAATGTCATCATATGACAACCTCATGATCCGGAAAAATTATTGTGTCCGGATTCGATATTGAGCATACCGAGTGATATCGAGCACGGTACCTAGCGCATAGTGACGTGATATTTTTTAATTAGTTTCTGGATGCGTTTGGTGCCCGGACACAATAATTACTCCATGATACGACTCAATTAAAACTTAATATTTAGCATGTGCTTTCCAACTTATTGTGCCACCCGACGACCCGATCTGAGCCACACAAAATTGAAAAGAAATACGCCAATTTGGCAGATTTTTTTGCCACCTGAGACAGAATTTCTTCTCAAAAAAGATCAGAGAAGGAAAAGAGAGTAGGCTATAAGATGGAAAATGATTTGAAGGACTTTGAATCATGCGAGGAGATGGAAGTCGTTTCAAAAGAGACGCAAAACGACCATGAAGCTTACCACAGCAAATTGCGGGAGATAAGTCGGGGATAATATTCGTAAATTTTAAACTCCCAAAAGGTTTTACTATTTTTCATTTGAAAATGTTGAGATTTAAATGGTTTATGGTGTATCGTTTTTTTTTTTTTTTTTTTTTTTTTTTGCTCCTTTGAATTTATATTGCTCTACACATGTATAGATGCAAGTTTGGATTATGTGTGCAAGTCTAGATAAAAAACATAATGTGATATGTATTATTATTGTGTATTATCGCTTTGATGTATCGCTGTGTACTTATGTGTTCCGCTTTTATGTGCAGCTTTTGTATATCCCTGTGTACAGCTTTTGTGTATCTCTGTGTACCACTTTTGTATACCTCTGTGTACCACTACTATTTTTGTTTTATAATTATTTAGCTTTTCTCCTGTTTTTGTTTTATAATTATTTAGCTATTTTCTTTCATATTTCTAATCCTCTGATTTATCCTATAAGATTTATTTTAGCGTATCTTAATTAAAATTTAGCTAGACTTTTTTTTATAAAAATCATATTTATTTTAAGATGGAAATAATACATGTAATGCACCGTCTCAAAATAAATATAATTATAATAAATTTGTACTATTTTGTTTAGATATTTTATAGCACAAAAAGTTAATGAATATCCTAGTATATCCTTGCTCTAGTAAGTCATATTGGTTGACCATGAAGATAGAAAGAGGAGAAAATTGAAATTATGAGATCGGATTTGCGGCCGAGTGGTCGACGGAAGATATTCCTCCCATCTCACCTGGGCTTTAAAGGGATTGTCGATTTATAAATTTATAAATAAAGTTTTATAAGATGGGATATACAACTGCATTGTCGATTTAAAGGGATTTATATTATGTCTTCAATTAATAACAAGCACATTAATGTAATTCAACACTATTTCTTTAGATTTAAATATCTAATTATCTTAAATATTAAAATCTATTACAAAACATTTTTTTAGAATTTAACATGATTTAATATTAATCATACCAAATAATTTTCAGTATTTAATAATTTCAAAATTTAATAAATTTGAATTTACAGGATTTATTAAATTCCACTAAATTAAATAAAATCCAACACCAAACAGCCCAAGGACTTGTAAAACCCTTGGAAACCCTCCTGCTGCACTCTTCGGGCCGAGCTGCTTCTTCGAAGAGAGATGTCTGTCTATTTCACCTCGGTTTACTTCTCGCACCGAAGCCTAATGTCCTTGGTAAGCCCCTTATCCCCTCTCTTCCTTCTACCTTTGCACATCTATTAGCTACTGTTGACCATATCCCGGGGATTAATCTATAGAGGGAGCAGCAAACAAAATGGAGTCGCAAGTCAGCCCGTAATCTTTCTTCTTGCCGAAGTTTTTGCGTTAGAGCAGGACCTAAGAGGATACTTTTTGATAACGATAGCAGAAGAGCATTGCAGGCCGGGATTGATAAGCTCGCAGATGCCGTCTCTGTTACTTTGGGACCCAAAGGTATATCTTTTATCCTCTCTTGTCATCAAACTCTTTTTTTTTCATAATTGAGGGATGTAATTTAAATTGTTTCAAATCATCTCAGGTCATCTGTTGGTTTCGGGATTTTCGGTAGCATGAGATTTTTTATTTTTTTTTTCATTTTGTTGCCATCTTCACATAATTACCAAAATAACAGAGAGATAGAAAAGTGGAATCTTGGGCTGCTCACCCACTTGATTTTTGTTGAAATCACCAAATGTGGAATATTGACTGTAGTTTTGTTGATGATCAGTGATAGACCCAGCTTAATTGAGAATGTGATCTCAGTGAAAAATTGGCAAGAAGAGAGAGATAGAAAAGTCAACATAAAATGGTAAAAGATTAATGGGGCCGGCACTTTTACTTCCACCGATTCCTACAAGCTTCATACACAGTAGGAAGAAGGAATTAATACACAGTAAAAGGAAATTTTGTTCGTGAAGGAAATTGGGATTCGTAATATCATATAACCTTAACCAATGAAGAAGACAAACAGCCCCTCTTATATGGGAAAAACAACAAACACAAACTTAAAAGTCACCACTAGGATTTAAGTAGAATGCTAACATGGTTTGTGTTGGTCAAAATTGAACCATGCTCGAATATATGCGAAGTTGGTTTGAGGTACCATGGACACCTGTTTGGAATGTAGACTTTTATCATGATCACTTGTTGGAAACTTTCATTGTGCGTGATGTAATGTATTAGTTAATGGAGATCAATGAGGTAGTTTCTTTCTCTGATATAATATTACAACAAAAAAGAAAAATTTTCCAAGAACAATGCAATAATATCTTACTTTTTTGTTATGAGCATTTTGGATATCATCTTTGATTTTGTCACCACAATACTCCTAATTTCCTACTTGATGCATTTGCCTGGGAGCTTTATGTTCATTAAATTGAAGATCAGCAGGTTCTACATAATAAAGCCTATTGTTAAAAATAAAATATGAAAAATCCTCTATATACTCATGTGCATGCATAGGGTGGTAGGTATATCACTAATGTTTTTCTTCATATACTATTCGCCAGTATGACCATACAGGGAAATTAGACTAAACTTGGAAGATCCTCATAGCATTGGTGTCTCATAGTACACATGCTTAACAATCCTTTTATAAATTTTTTTCATCATAATTAGATGCCATGTTGATGAATGGCAATGTTGACTTCAGAGGATGTTCCCATAATGATTGGTTTTTTTTCTTTCTCATTAATATATTTCACTTTATTGATTGATTCCGCCGATCACAACGTACTTATGCTAGATTGGCCCTGTATTGTACTTAGTTCACGGAGTGTTTCTACGAGTAAATGATATCTTTTGCTGCAAAAGAGTAGTGATTTATACCATCTCTTTATATAACTATTCCAGATCAGTAAACTTTATCAGTCCTTATAAGCAGGCCGGAATGTGGTTCTTGATGAAAAGGATATACCTAAAGTTATTAATGATGGGGTCACCATTGCCAGGGCTATTGAACTCTCTGATGCTTTTGAAAATACTGGTGCAATGCTAATCCAAGAGGTATTATTTTCTTAATATTTTTTTTCCTTGAATTTTATATAATTTATGGTGTATGAACAAGTTATATTCTTCCCCTTTTTCTTGCGCATCATTTAGTCAGGTCGCATGCAAGACTAATGATTCTGCTGGTGATGGAACCACCACTGCAATTATTTTAGCTCGAGAAATTATCAAATTAGGGTTATTAGCAATTTCCTGTGGTTCTAACCCAGTGTCCTTGAAAAAAGGGATTGATAAAGCTGTCAGTGAAGTGGTTCAAATATTGAGGAGTAAGTCCATTCCTATTAGGGGTAAGGAGGATGTAAAAGGTATCATATCTCTTTTGCAGAACTGAGCAGGTATAAATGATAGCTTTAAGTAATACTTTCATGAACTATCATTCTTTTTTTTTTTTCAGCTGTTGCGTCTATCTCTGCTGGTAATGATGAGTTCATTGGTAACCTGATTGCAGAGGCTATTGAACGGATTGGGCATGATGGTGTTATTTCAATTGAATCATCTTCATGCCTTGATACTTTTATTGAAATTCAAGATGGAATGAAGGTAATTGACAAAATCTGATTGACCTTGTTTTGTTATATTTGTAATTACCACTTCATGTCTAATGTACAGGTAGACAAGGGGTTTTTGTCTCCACACTTTATTACGAACCAAGATAAATCACTTGTGGAACTTCAGAATGCTAAAATTCTTGTAACTGATCAGAAAGTTACAAATGTCAAGGATATTATCCCTTTGTTAGAAAAAGCCACTCAGTTAAGTGTTCCGTTGTTAATAATTGCTGAGGACATCTCAAGTGAAGTTTTGGCTACTTTGGTTCTTAATAAGATGAGGGGAATAATCAATGTTGCTGCTATCAAGTGTCCTGGATTTGGTGATGGAAAGAAAGCTATTCTACAAGACATTGCACTTATGACAGGTATGCTTACCTAATTCTTTTTTTATATTTTTATTTTTTAGAAAATTAATTTCCTTGTTGACATATTTCGAAATATTATGTTTTCAAGAGAATCAAAATTCTTTGATTATTATAAATCCACTAGATGGTTTATTTGAAGTTTTCATTGGTTTGTCTTAGTGTTCAAGGATAACCATAAACTTCTGCTCCATTGAGTAATGTTGAACTTTTGGTTTTAGATGTAGGAGCCAACTTATTTTATTTCAAATATTTAGAGGCATTTACAGCTTTGGAGAAAAGTGTGACGTTTGGACTACATGTGAAACTTCATAAGAATGTTTGTTGTTATTTTTTGTGCTGTTATCTAGTATTACGTTGTTGCCTCTAAATATTTTCATGTTGTTGCTTTGAGGAATCTTTCTGATGTAGGACTTAAATGCTTAGGCAATGTTAAATAAGAAGTTGCAGGTTTTTAGATGAGAGCAATATTAAGTATTAAACTTGTAGCGATTTGAACAAATAAACAATGAAAGAAAACGAGAGGGGTGAAACTAGCTTAGGCCAAATCACACAACTAGAAGTTAAGATCACAAAATAATCAATTAGTTTCTTTGGGCTCTAGTGGCGTCTAGAGATTTGGGAGAGATAGATCCTCCTCTCAAATAGAGGATCAGTTGTATCTTGGTATTTTTTGTTTCTATTTCATCAAATAATACAAATTATCTATTTTTTCGTGGTTTTGTGTAGATTTTTGTAGAGAATTCTCGCTATTTTCCGAAGATTGATAGGAAATACTTGAGATCTACAAGTGTTTCCTATCACATTTGCAATTAATGTCTCCTTGAATGAAATGCTTTTCCTTGTCTTTTTTCTAAATTTTGAAAATCTTTGGATAAGATACTTCATCTCCCTTTCTATATTTTTAAATCTTAAAATAGGAGAAAATGTCATTTCACTACGAACCCTTCCCATGTCCCATTACTTTTTCATTTCTTTGTTCACTGTCTTTCGTTAATTGCAAATCTAAAGAAATTTATGCCATGCTTTGGATATCATAATTCAAATAAGTAATCAAAAAGGAAAATAATTAAGAAGGTTATGATAGTTTTAAAAATAATTTGAAAAGAATTGATGGACCATTATCTTTAGCTTCATTGAAATTATGTTCTCTTTTTGGATTAGTTGCTTTTACTCATTTTAAATACTTGGAAGAGACACTTTCGAGCCCTTTTTAAAATTTTAAATGTAAAAAATAATAGTGAACATCATTTCAAAATGAAGCATTCCTATGACCCATCTACACTTTCATTTTATCTCTCCAATTTCAATTGCTATATATTATGTAGATGGGTGTGATTGGTGATTAAAAGAAATATGTAGCATGTCGTTTATCAAGTTAATCTTTTGTGCAATTTAGCGTTCTTAGATATTTGGAAGTTGCATGCCTCTCTAAATCTTAATTTATTTCACACTTGATCCTGAACACTGAATTGTTGAGAATAGGTGCTGATTTTCTTGCCCGTGATTTGGGATTGGTGCTTGAGCGTGTCACTTCAGACCAGCTTGGCATTGCACAAAAGGTGATAATAACAGCAAATTCAACAACTATTGTTGCTGACCCAATAATGAGGGATGAGATTCAAGCAAGAATATCTCAAATAAAGAAAGATTTGGCTGACACGGATAATTCTTATCAAGCAAAGAAGCTTTCTGAAAGGATTGCAAAACTCTCTAAAGGTTTAGCTATCATCAAGGTATTATCTTTATTTTTTTTGCATGTTTTGAATTATTTCTTCGTTAGAAAAACCTTAATATTTATTTTTTTTCATGTTTAGAAGACCTAGCTCGTTGCTCTTTGAATTTCAAAACAGTTGCAACATTGAAAATCTTTATTGTATAACACAAAATCCTCCCACTTAATATGGTTTGAACTTACTCTGTCTTAAATGGATGATGGAATTGCCATGCTTTTTAGGTTATTATTGTCTGGTGGAAAATACTTGTTTTAAATAGTATTATAGGAAAGTTTTATGTGTGCATGATTTTATCTTTTTAATTGAGGATATCTTCTGCTTTATTACTTGCCTATTGTATTCATCATAAGTATTATTTTCTATTAATAAATGATATACATAATCCCCCCTCTCCTCCTTTCATTTTAATCCACCCATGCCCACTTGTTGTATTTGTCACTCACTAATTTGCCTGTGCTGTGGACACTGACTTGTCATTTTGTACCAATTAAAGGTGGAAAACTTAAACATCTTGATGCATCTCTTTCGATTTGTCACACACCTTCAAATTTCTATATGGAAGGCATCCAATTATGCTATTCTTACTCGGCGCTTAACAATCTTTAACTGTCCGTTGCACCGGTTGTTATATTTGAAGATATTACAATTGAAATTGTGGGACTTCCTTCATTACATACATCATTGTGGTCATGATGGTCATAGCTATGGTGGTACGATTGATTGCCTCGTTTCTATGGAAGCAAATCCTTTTATTTCTTATTTTCATTACAACCATACTAATCATCCTTCTGATTGGTGCTAGGAGAAAATTGCCTACCCTGTATTTCTCAGCATACCTTAAACTCCTCTCTTATGATTGTTGTTACTTCCACCCCGAATGCTTCTTCTAGATGTTGACTTTATCCATGAGGATTATGACCATCTCCTTGAGCACTGTGAGACGTATGTTTCTGCTTCTCATGTTATTTCCTTATCTAGTTGTGGTGCGTTTGTTGTTGTTGTTGTTTTTTTTTTTGTGCATCCTAGATTATTTTCTTGGTTGCCTCATTATATTTGACAATTTATCACCACTTACTTTCTTCGCTTAACATGTCCTCTCTCCCAATTGTTCTTGTTGTTGACGGCGTTTCCTCTCGTATTTCTAGAAAAGTTTCTGCCTCTCTTTCTAAAGGCCAATCAATTCTAGATATATTACTGTTGGGGGTGAGATGAGGAGGAGTAAACACCACATTGACGAAACAAGCAAGAAAGTTAAAGTTGCGGAAAAGTAAAGTATATCAGGATTTAACGTGGAAAAACCCAAAATGAGGAAAAATTTACGGAGGCACACCACACCAAGAAATCTACTAGGAAAATTGGGAGAAATAAGTACATGTATCTCTTCTCTATCACTCTCTCTCCTTGCTTCTCTTTTCATATGCACCATTCTTAGTGTCTACATACTCAAAATACAAGAGAAAATCAAGTAAAATAATCCCAAGGGACGCAAACCTTCAGAAAAGCGATAAAGAAACTGTTCAATCCATCTCGCAGTGCTGCGACGCTCAAGCCTCTGTCTTGCACCATTGCGGCGCCATATCTAGGCAACTGCGATGCTTTGCTCTATGTCGTTCAACGCTGTGGCGCTCAGGAACACAGTGTCGGGGCGCTCAGATATGCAGCGCCGGATTGTTGCACGGAAAAAAAAAAATTCTGTTGCAAAGCACGCGAACCTAAGAAGGGGGGTAAACCCCCACACCCCCCAGCGAACATGATAAGCTTTGAGGTCCGAGACAACAAAACAACCAGATTGATCAACACAATCATATTCCACGCAACAATTACATGTTCTTAAATTTCTTAGAAATTTATTTTTCAATATGTATCAAACTCGCACTCAAAATTGCTCTTTAAACTTTTATTATTCTTAATATGCATTTCTTGAGGAAGATGATTAGTGTAAATGTCAAAGTTGGGGTATTTTCGACCTAATGTATTATCCAGTTTCTCTTTGGACTAGACTGGATCAACTCAAACAACCACAACTCGATTCCCCTTACCCATCGACTCTCATACCCCTTATAACCTCAAATTATGGCATGTACTTTGAGTGCCAAATGAGTATCAAGCAAGCAAGTGGGGAAAGGAGAGTGACTCCGAACAAGAAAGTGAGGAGATATCATGATCGAAGTTCCGAGCGGGAAACCGATTGGAGGTAGAGTTAACCGACATCATCTCCCTAGGGCGTGGACATGCGAATATTAGAGAAAAACTTCCATGTAAGAACCCAAACTCTTAATTATCGAGATATTGTCTACTTTGGCCTAAGAGCCTCATGGCTTAAGTATGGGAGACTGTGAAACTCCTTAAGTAAAGAAGCTAAACTCTTAAACATCGAAGCGCCTTTTGATATAATGGCTGAAATTTCTTTAAAAAACTCGGCAATTAAGCGTGTTCATCCTAGAGCAATTCTGGGATGAATGACCTACTGGGAAGTTACACCAATAGGACAAAACCGTGAGGCTCTTAGGCCAAAGCGTACAATATCTCGATAATTAAGAGTTTGGGCTGTTACAAATGGTATTAGAGCAATACACCAGCAGAAAGATGAGAACTAAGTGTCATACATGACAAAGTGATACGCAATGGGAGCCACCTTTTGAACTCTATGTGGGATAAAGTGCTATATAATGGGAGCCACCACTTAAACTTATGGGGGTCACTTCTAGAATTCTATCTACCTAGTGGATGCTTCTGGGATAAAGATGCTGATGATGACGTAAGTTATTTAAGTGGGGGAGATTGTAAAATCCCTTAAGTAAAAGAAGTTAAACTCTTAAACATCGAGACGCCTTTTAGTTTAATGGCTGAAATTTCATTAAGAAACTCGGTAGTTAAGCGTGCTCATCCTAGAGCAATTCTGGGATGGGTGACCTACTGGGAAGTTATACCAACAAGACAAAACCGTGAGACACTTAGACTAAAACAGATAATATCTCAATAGTTAAGAGTTTGAGCTGATATATTTCAGCCTTGCTGTGAAAGCTGTTTTTCCTTCCAGGTTCGTCCGGACGAAATTGGATCGTCCGGGATGATTGGTACAGGTTGTAAAGGAATTTCTGGACAGAGAAGTTCGTCCCAGGACGAACTGGGGTTCGTCTGGACGAAATTTTTCCAGAGAGCAACTCGTCCAGGTACGATTACTATACACGTCTGAACGAATTTTGTCCAGAGGGCAAATCGTCTCGGGACGATTTGCGATCGTCCGGGACGATCTGGTTGGATATATATGGAAATGAGATCTTTTGAAGAGAGAGAAAAGGGCAGGAGAGAGAAAACCGAAGGAAAAAGAAAGAAAAGTGATTTTTGGGAGACTTCTGTCCGTAGCTGCAGTTGAGAAAGTTGACCGACTCGAGGTAAGACACATTCCGCCTTTCTCAATTTTTAGAAATGAGATTTTTGACGACTTTTCTGTTTCGAATTGCGAATATTTGGTTTCGTTTTGCACTGATAAAGATTTTACCGTGTAACTTTTGGATGTTTTTGAGATGATAATTGTGCACGTTTTGAGTATTTTCTGGAATATTTTTACCGGGTATTTTGAATTCTGCGGGGTTTTGATCGAATAACAATTTATCTGGATGTCTGAAATTTCTGTCTCAGTACAATGAAAGTCTTAGAATGATGTTGTGTACTATATGTGGTAATGTGGTAAATTTCTGAATCTGTGAAATTTTGTGGAAATTTTGTATACTGCCGTTATGCCGCTGACGATTTTTCTGACGAAATCTGATTTTCTTATTTGAATGATTTGATGTGTTGTGATATTAGAAGGGAGTTATAAGGGGCCAGAATCCTTTGAGATTCTGTCAGTGTCAGGGAAATCTGAGAAATCTGAAAATAAGTTCTGTTCTGAAAATTCTGTATATCTGTTCTATTCTGGTGCTATAAGCATAACGGGACACATAAGGGGCCAGAATCCGTCGAGATTCTGTCAGTGTCAGGGAAGGGAGGCATAAGAGGCCAGAATCCGTTGAGATTCTGTCAGGGTCCGGGAATCTGATATGTGAAATGTGATATCTGAAATGTGATTTTATCTGA